>NW_022473598.1:26998-94860 GCF_009769535.1 Thamnophis elegans
GATAAAATGCCAAATCTAGACTGAACATCTGGCTGACTGCATGAAAAATAATTATAACGGCAATTGAACCTGATCGGCATTGACCAAATCCCCATCGGTCAATTGCATCGGCAGCTGGAGTCGGGACAACTTAAATCCTGAAAAGAGACCTTTAACACTATCAAACATCCACATCTGCCTATCTGCTGGATAAAATGCCAAATCCAGTCTGAACACCTGGCTGACTGCATGAAAAATAATTGCAACAGCAATTGAACCTGATCGGCATTGACCAAATCCCCATCGGTCAATTGCATCGGCAGCTGGAGTCAGTACAACTTAAATCCCGAAAAGGGACCTTTAACACTATCAAACATCCACATCTGCCTATCCGCTCGATCGGTGGATAAAATGCCAAATCTAGACTGAACACCTGGCTGACTGCATGAAAAATAATTGTAACGGCAATTGAACCTGATCGGCATTGACCAAATCCCCATCGGTCAATTGCGAAAGGCTGTTTGATTTCGGAACAGCTCAAAATCCTGCAAGACCTTTAACATCAAACCCCAACATCAGCGCAGGGAAAGGACTCAAGAGGTGGACCAAAAGGCCAGACCCAGTCTGCACATCTGGCTGACCGTTGCTTCTCACTTAGGAGTTTCTTGCATTCCATTATCTCTGGGCTCCTCCGCCAAAAAAAATAATACAGTAAAGACTTCTAAGGCGAATCGATTAAAAATCCCTCAGCTGTGCAGGATGCTGGTGCGTTTATGCACGCCCACTTCTACGGACCTCTTAGGAATGGGGTGAGGTCCACGGTAGACAGTTTAAGGTTAAAGGTTTGGGGGGGGGGGTGTTGAGGATATAGTAACAATGGAGTCGGGTAGAGCATTCCAGGTGTTGACCACTCTGTTGCTGAAGTCGTATTTTCTGCAGTCGAGTTCGGAGCGGTTTCCCTTGAGTTAGTATCGATTGTTTATCGATCGTGTGTTATTCGCGGTTGAAGCTGAAGTAGTTCATTGACAGGTAGGATGTTGTAGCAGACAATTTTGTGTACTACACTTAGGTCAGGCCTTAATCGGCGTAGTTCCAGGTTGTCCAAGCCCAAAATTTTGAGCCTGGTGGGCATAAGGGATTCTGTTGTGAGCAGAGGAGTGGAGGACTCTTCTCGTGAAATACCTCTGGGCCAGGGGTGGGTTTCTCGCCCCGTTCCAACCGGATCGGTTGGAACGAGGCCGGCGGCGTCCTCGCGCACGCACGCTGTGCGCGCGTGCACGCACGCGGCGCACGCATGCGTATTAGCGTCTGCGCGATGCTCCAGCTGCTCCTGGAGGATCGCGCAGGCGTTCTGCGCATGCGTGGAAAGCGCGAAACTCTGGGCGCTCTCAATCGTATTAATGTCCGATACACAGTGTGGATTCCAGGCAGACGAGCTCAGCGGGAAAGAATTAAGATTGTCGAAATGTGGAAAACTGCAGTTGCTTAATTGTAGCGTGAATCGACTGCTGCTTCCTACAATCGTCTATTCTTCACTGCAGCAAAAAAAGGGGGAGAAAAACAGGCTCTCTCTCCCTGCGCATCCTGTTAATTATTCCTCCCCTGCAGCTCCAAGTGACTTTGCTGCAGTTGGAAAGCCAAAATTAACGGCTGAGATGCAAAAGAGAAAATTGAGGTTCCAGGCCCCGAGGGAATAGAACAGAACAGAACACAGAAATGAAATAGAATAGAAAATGGAATATATAGAAAATGGAATGGAATGGAATGGAACGGAATAGAACAGAACATAGAATAAAATAGAATAGAAAATAGAATATATAGAAAATAGAATGGAATGGAATAGAATAGAATAGAACATAGAAATAAAATAGAATAGAAAATAGAATATATAGAAAATAGAATGGAATGGAATGGAAAGGAATGGAATGGAATAGAATAGAATAGAACAGAACATAGAAATAGAATAGAAAATAGAATATATAGAAAATAGAATGGAATGGAATGGAATAGAATGGAATAGAATAGAATAGAATAGAACAGAACAGAACAGAACAGAACATAGAAATAAAATAGAATAGAAAATAGAATATATAGAAAATAGAATGGAATGGAATAGAATAGAATAGAACAGAACAGAACATAGAATAAAATAGAATAGAAAATAGAATATATAGAAAATAGAATGGAATGGAATAGAATAGAATAGAACATAGAAATAAAATAGAATAGAAAATAGAATATATAGAAAATAGAATGGAATGGAATGGAATAGAATAGAATAGAACATAGAAATAGAATAGAAAATAGAATATATAGAAAATAGAATGGAATGGAATGGAATAGAATAGAATAGAACAGAACAGAACATAGAATAAAATAGAATAGAAAATAGAATATATAGAAAATAGAATGGAATGGAATAGAATAGAATAGTAGAAATAAAATAGAATAGAAAATAGAATATATAGAAAATAGAATGGAATGGAATAGAATAGAATAGAATAGTAGAAATAAAATAGAATAGAAAATAGAATATATAGAAAATAGAATGTAATGTCATGGAATGGAATGGAATAGAATGGAATAGAACAGAACAGGACAGAACATAGAATAAAATAGAATAAAAATAGAATATATAGAAAACAGAATGGAATAGAATAGAATAGAACAGAACAGAACATAGAATAAAATAGAATAAAAAATAGAATATATAGAAAATAGAATGTAATGTCATGGAATGGAATGGAATAGAATGGAATAGAACAGAACAGGACAGAACATAGAATAAAATAGAATAAAAATAGAATATATAGAAAACAGAATGGAATGGAATGGAATGGAATAGTATAGAATAGAACAGAACATGGAAAGGAATGGAATAGGAATAGGAATAGAATAGAATAGAATATGGAATGGAATATGGAATGGAATAGAATATTTGGAAGTGATCATGGAGGTCTTCTAGTCCATCCCCCAGTTCGACCAGGAGAACGTACGCATATCATTTCAGACGAATGGTTATCCAACATCTTCTTAAAAACCTCCAGTGTTGGGGCATTCACAACTTCTGGAGGCAAATTCTGTTCCACTGATTGATTGTTCTCACTGTCAGGAAGTTTCTCCTTAGTTCTAGGCTGCTTCACTCCTCGTTTAGTTTCCACCCATTGCTTCTTGTCCTGCCCTCAGGTGCTTTGGAGAATAGCTTGACTCCCTCTTCTTTGGGGCAGGCCCTGAGATATTGGAAGACTGCTATCATGTCTCCCCTGGTCCTTCTTTTCATTAAACTTGTCAAATGTAATCATCTTCATTAAAGACGTGGTGTGGCTTAATGTGCATGCCAGGGGAAGGATACTGTAAAATCCCCATTCCCACCCCATTCCTGGAGACAGCTAGAGGTGGCATTTGCCGGTTCTCCGAACTACTCAAAACTTCTGTTAGCGGTTCTCCAGAACCTGCCAGAACCTGCTGGATTTCACCCCTGGATCCGGGGTTTTGCAACATCAACAAACAGAAGTGCCAATAATTGGTTTTTAAGAGAGAGAGAGAGAAAAAACTCCTCGCTTTTTCTTTCCAGGTGAGCCAGGAACCGGAAAATGTCCTGGGGTTGCAGTGGAGAGAGATGGACCCTTCCAGCATGCAACAGCTCCTGTGGGATGTTGGGGCCCGAGTTCAAAAGCTGGTCGCCGAGCGAGATGCGGGATTGGAGGTGAGAGACACAACTGTTGCCTCTCCTGCCTTCGTCCCCTAGGGAAGATCTTCAGATCACCAGAGACCCCTGTGCAGGAATCCGATTAGATCCTAGCTTTGGTACAGTCAACATCAGACTTGTGAGGTAGACCAGGCCAGAAGAACAATCATGAATACAAGCTCTGTCTTACAGGGGGTCCTCGATTTAGAACGACAATTGGATAAGCGAGGAGGTTGTTAAGAGAATCAGGCATGATTTTCACAACCTTTTTGCCACTGTTGTCGAGGGGAGGAGAAGGGAAGGAAAGGGAGAGAGGAAGGGAAGAAAGGAAGGGGGAAGATGGAAAGGAAAGGAAGGAAAGATGGAAAGGAAAGGAAGATGGAATCAAGGAAAGGAAAGGAAGATAGAAGAAATGGATGGGAAAGGGAGAGAGGGAGGGAGGAAAGGAAGGGGGAAGATGGAAGAAAGGAAAGGGAAAGGAAGAGAGGGAGGGAGGAAAGGAAGGGGGAAGATGGAAGAAAGGAAAGGGAAAGGAAGAGAGGGAGGGAGGAAAGGAAGGGGGAAGATGGAAGAAAGGAAAGATGGAAAGGAAAGGAAGATGGAATAAAGGAAAGGAAGATAGAAGAAATGGATGGGAAGGAAGGGAAAGGAAAAGAAAGGAAGAAGAAAGGGAAGGGAAAGGGAGAGAGGGAGGGAGGAAAGGAAGGGGAAAGATGGAAGAAAGGAAAGGAAAGATGGAAAGGAAAGGAAGATAGAATAAAGAAAAGGAAAGGAAGTGGGAAGGGAAGGGAAGGAAAAGAAAGGAAGATAGAAGAAAGGGAAAGGAAAGGGAGAGAAGGAGGGAGGGAGGAAAGAAAGAAAGGGGAAAGGTGAAAGAAGGAAAGAAGAAAAGGAAAGGAAGATAGAAGAAAGAAAGATAGAAGAAAGGAAAGGAAAAGAGAAGTGAGGGGAAGGGGAAGGACCTTTGTTCAATGCTGTTGTGAGTTTGAATGGTCACTAAATGGGTGGTCATAAGTTGAGCTCTATCTGTGTGAGAAAAGGCCCTGGGAATAATTCTCATCCTTCATCGTGGTCCTTTCAAGATGCCTCCGAGTGAGGCTGACCCTCTCTCCACCTTCCACCTCCTTTTTTTTTTTCATTCTTCCTTCCTGCACAGCAACTGTGGGAGCTGACCCGGAAACAGGGAGCCCCCCCTGTGGCCCAGCTGGAGAGCAACCACGCCCACCTGGGGGTTCAGCTTGCCGAACGTCAAGCCCATGTGCGCCGTCTGCAAGCCGAGCTGTGAGTTATGGGGATGAGGAAGGGAGGGGAGAGGCTCTGAGGACGTGGAGGGTTTCAGAAGTCACTGCAATATTCCCCTCCCTCCTTCTCTTCCTCCCTCCCTCCCTCCCTTCCTCACACACATTCCTTTCTTTCCTTTTTCTTTCTTCCTTCTTTCCTTTTTCTCACACAAATTCCCTTCCTCCCTTCCCTCCCTCCTTCCCTTCCAATTTCTCATACAAATTTCCTTCCTTCCTCACACAAATTCCTTCCTTCCTTTTCTTTTTTCTTTCTTTCTTCCTTCTTTACTTTTTCTCACACAAATGTCCTTCCTCTCTTCCCTTCCTCCCTCCCGCTCTTCCTCCCTCCCTTCCAATTCCTCACCCACATTTCCTTCCTTCCTTCCTCACACAAATTCCTTTCTTCCTTTTTCTTTCTTTCTTCCTTCTTTACTTTTTCTCACACATTCCCTTCTTCCCTCCCTCCCTCCTGCTCTTCCTCCCTCCCTTCCAATTTCTCACACAAATTTCCTTCCTTCCTTCCTTCCTTCCTTCCTTCCTTGATTCATTCATTCATTCCCCACACAATTTCCTTTCTTTCTTTTCTTTTTTCTTTCCTTCTTCCTTTCCTTTTTCTCACACAAATGTCCTTCCTTCCTCACACAAATTCCTTCCTTCCTTTCTTTTCTTTTTCTTTCTTTCTTTTCTTTTTTCTTTCTTTCTGTCTTTGGCTTTCTTTCTTTTTTCCTTCTTTCCTTTTTCTCATACAAATTCCCTCCCTTCCAATTTCTCATACAAATTTCCTTCCTTCCTTCCTTCCTTCCTTCCTTCCTTCCTTCCTTCCTTCCTTCCTTCCTCACCCAAATTCCTTTCTTTCTCTTTCTTTCTTTCTTTCTTTTTTCCTTCTTTCTTTTTTCTCACACAAATTCCCTTCTTCCCTTCCCTTCCTCCCTCCTGCTCTTCCTCCCTCCCTTCCAATTTCTCACACAAATTTCCTCCCTCCCTCCCTCCCTTCCTTCCTCTTCTCCCCTCCCCTCCCCTTTCTTCTCACAAATTCCTTCCCTCCCTTCTTCCCTCCCTTCTTTCTTTTACCTCCTTTTTGGGTCTCCGTGACGCCCATCATCCCCTTCCTGAGACCTGACTTTC
Organism: Thamnophis elegans; assembly: GCF_009769535.1. Classification (NCBI taxonomy): domain Eukaryota; kingdom Metazoa; phylum Chordata; class Lepidosauria; order Squamata; family Natricidae; genus Thamnophis; species Thamnophis elegans. The sequence goes on from NW_022473598.1 coordinate 33,071, forward strand.
CAGTCCCTTGTTTCAGGGCGAGGAAGATGGAGGAGCTGCTGGATCAACAAGAGGAATCCAGGAATTTGGAGCAGCAGCTTCGAAAGAGTCAACAAGAGGTGCTTTTCTCTATAACAAAACCTCACAGGCTTCATTGGTCTGACTTTGGAATCTTAAATGGTTTAAATGATTGGTTCGTAAGTTGAGGAGGACCCAATAATGGTCTGTAGCAGAGGAGGGCTGCTGTCGGTGTTACTACATGCCTATGCGCTGTTCAATGTCAATTGTTCTTCGCGCATACGCAGAAGAACACTAAATCACTACAATCCAAAATGGGAGCAAGCGGTAGCGAGGGAACCATTTTGTGGGCGTGGCAGGCCTGGGTCGCTGCCGGTTCTGTGACCCAGGCCCGAATTCCACTAGCGGCTCAGCCGAACTGGGCCAAACTGGCAGCAACCCACCCCTGGCTTGTAGGAAGAGCCCTTGGGAGATGAAGAAGACTCAAAAAAAGCCATGGGAAAAATTGGATAAGAGGCAGATGAGCCCTCGGCTGCACAAGGGATGGAGAAAGAGGCTCAGAAGGGACCCTCCCTAGTTTCTCAGGCTGTAAAGGAGACAGTGGAGATTTGTACTTTCAGATGCGCTAGATTCCATTAATGTAGCTTTAGGCAACAGGCAGATAAGAGGCAGCTGAGCCCTGGGCTGTACAATGGATGGAGAAAGAGGCTCAGAAGGGACCCTCTCTAGTTTCTCAGGCTGTAAAGGAGACAGTGGAGATTTCTACTTTCAGATGCGCTAGATTCTATTAATGTAGCTTTAGGCAACTGGCAGATAAGAGGCAGCTGAGCCCTCGGCTGCACAATGGATGGAGAAAAAGGCTCAGAAGGGACCCTCCCTAGTTTCTCAGGCTGTAAAGGAGACAGTGGAGATTTGTACTTTCAGATGCGCTAGATTCTATTAATGTGGCTTTAGGCAACTGGCAGATAAGAGGCAGCTGAGCCCTGGGCTGTACAATGGATGGAGAAAGAGGCTCAGAAGGGACCCTCCCTAGTTTCTCACACTGTAAAGGAGACAGTGGAGATTTGTACTTTCAGATGCACTAGATTCTATTAATGTAGCTTTAGGCAACTGGCAGATAAGAGGCAGCTGAGCCCTGGGCTGTACAATGGATGGAGAAAGAGGTTCAGAAGGGACCCTCCCTAGTTTCTCAGGCTGTAAAGGAGACATGGGGAGATTTGTACTTTCAGATGGGCTATATTCTATTAATGTGGCTTTAGGCAACAGAGAGATAAGAGGCAGCTGAGCCCTCAGCTGCACAATGGATGGAGAAAGAGGCTCAGAAGGGACCCTCCCTAGTTTCTCAGGCTGTAAATTTCCTTCACTGCCGCAAGAAAGGTTGCAAAGTGGGGCAAAACTCACTTAACAATGGTCCTGCTTAGCAACAGAAATACTGGGCCCAATTTTGGTCGTATGTCGAGGACCAACTGTATCTTCAAGGACCAGTTCAGCTATCTATGGGGTCAAGAAAAGGATGGGGCTGGAATTTGCAAAGAGCCAAGACGATGTCAGAACGGCCGGCGTCTCCTGACATCATCGGCAAGTATGACATCCTCGGGATGATGTCATCTCCAGTTTGCTCCTTCTTACCCAGAACCGCACGTTGGCAGGCGAGGTGCGCCAAGCCAGGTTGTACCAGGACGAATTGGATGCCTTGAGAGAGAAGGCGTTCCGGGCGGAGCGGCTTCAGTCGGAGCTGACGGCCTTGCGGGAAAGGATACCAGCTCTGGAACGATGCCGGGCGCAGCTCAAGGTGACCATTTCATTTTGGCTTTGGGTCTGGCATGTGAGAACGACTCTTTGAGAGACAGGTGGAAGGGCTGCAGACCAGGCGGGAGACAGATAAGAGACGGCTGAGCCCTCAGAAGGAAAAGGGATGCATGGGAAATATCTCCGGAGGGACCCTCCCTAGTTTCTTGCAGCATAAAGATAAGAGGGAGGGGAGAGGGACTTTGAGATTTGCAAAATCCCGCCCCTGTAATGGTCTCTATAGGGATGTGCTCAGTGGCTAAGATGCTGAGCTTGTCGGTCAGAAAGGTCGGCAGTTCGGCGGTTCGAATCCCCAGCGCTGCGTAATGGAGTGAGCTCCCGTGACTTGTCCCAGCTTTTGCCAACCTAGCAGTTCGAAAGCGCGTAAAAATTGCAAGTAGAAAAATAGGAGCCACCTTTGGTGGGAAGGGAACAGCATTCCCTGCCCCTTCGGCGTTTAGTCATGCCGGCCACAAGACCACGGAGACGTCTTCGGACAGCGCTGGCTCTTTAGTTTTGAAACGGAGATCAAAGCCGAAGGGGGCCTCCCGGAGGCTCAGGTGCAGGAGGCTGAGTAGGCCACGCCCACCATGGCCCACGCCCACTCCGCAACCGGGCAGAGAACAGGTTGCTAACATTTTTCAATCCCACCCCTGGGCTTAAATAGGTCCTCTTGATTCTCAGGAGGAGCGTGACTTCACCAAGGCTTTGTTGGAGGCAAAAGCCATGATGGAGGAAGAACTAGACGCCGTTCACGCCCGAGACCAGCGCCTGAGTCTAGCAGAGAAAGAAAACCTGCGCCTGCAGAACCACTTGAACCAGATCCAAGAGGTGCGGTTGAAAAAGAATCTTATTGTTTGCCTCCGTATTATTGAGGTTGAAGCTGAAGTAGCTGTTGACACACAATGTTGTAGCACACAATTTTGTGTGCTACGCTTAGGTCAGACTGTAGGTGGAGTAGTTCCAGGTTGTCCAAGCCCAAAATTTCAAACCTGGTGGCATAAGGGATTCTGTTGTGAGCAGAGGAGTGGAATATGTCAGGTTTCCCAAAAATGCCCTAGTTGATTCACGAGCCTCGGAGCAAACTTCAACAGAAAATTAGTCACTTATTAGGAGCATTTATTTTTGGCAAGATCTTTTTGCAGTCGGATCTAAGCTTTGTTTGAGTTATGGCTGAACTTTATCCCTATTCCTCCCTCTCCCCTCAGTCTGTGTCATAAATCACATTCCCCAATGAGGTGCACCCCTCCCAAGCCTGCTGCGATAATCTGAGATCCGACTTTAGCCGACAGAATGCGTGGAATGCACTCCCCCCTCTTCTCTCAGGAGTTGACAGAATACTCTTCTCGTGAAATACCCCTGGACCCTCTCAATCGTAATAATATCCACTATACAATGTGGATTTCCAGGCAGACGAGCTGTATTCGAGGATTGGTCTGGCAAAGGCTTTGTATGCCCTAGTTAGCAGTACAAAGTTATTGGAGAAGAAGTTAACAACTCTTAATGCCTTTTTGGCAATGCTGTTACAGTGAGCTCTGGGGCTTAAATCGTTTGAGATGAGGACTCCTGGGTCCAAATGGGGAACGATAGACTCAACGTTGTGGTTAAAATTTCAATTCCTCAGGAATGGGAGCAGCTTTCTTGCCAATCGGAGGAGCTTTCGAGGGAGAATTTCCTCCTGAAAAAGCAGCTGGGAGAAACTTTGAAGAATGCTCCGAGAGAATCGTGGTCTGAGTATTCTCACCTGGATACAAATGGTGAGTTTTACCTGTCCCGATATTCATTTCTCCCAGATCACCCGGCCTTCCTTCCCTACACATTTGCAAGCAAAAAATTATATATACCGCGTTTTTTTGGCGTATAAGACCCTCCGAAGTATAAGACGCACCTAGCTTTTGGAGAAGAAGACAAGTAAAAAAATATCTGCCTCTGCCTTCCAGCAATTTGCCTCCTTGCAGTAAACAGCGTGTTTCAGTTTCAATTTCGGCACAGCTTGATGACCACAAGCAGCTGATTGTCGGTATGCTCAGCCTCCTGACGATCAGCTGTTTCAGGCTGCAGGGATTGTCATAGCCTATTGCCGCTTCTGCACGCCCCATTTTCAGCCTCTCCGCGCCCCATTTCCCACCCATTCCAGGTAGCAGGGATTTGGAATGTATGGAAAATGTGGCACGCGGAGGCCAAAAATGGGGCATGCAATAGGCTATGGCAATCCCTGCAGCCTGAAACAGCTGATGGTCGGGAGGCTGATCCAACCAACAATCAGCTGCTTGTGCTAATCAAGCTGTGCTGAAGCTGAAACTGAAACAGGCTGTTTTCTGTTTGCTGCAAGGAAGCAAATTTCTGGGAGGCAGAGGCCAAAGGGTGGGAGCCAGTGGGTGGGCGTGGTTACATTTGGTATATAAGATGCCCCCAAATTTTCACCCTCTTTTAGGGGGGGAAGTGTATCATACTCTGAAAAATACGGTATATTTTTTTCTCCCTCCTGGTTGCAGACTTCCCCGAAGTTCCCCTTTTGCTGCACTGTGAGATGAAGGAGTCCGATCGATTGCTAGCTGTGGAAAAAGAGAACCGGGAACGTCGTAGGATGCAGCTTACGTTGGGATCAAAGAAGATGGAAGCAGAGCTGAAGGACGCCAACCTTGATGGGCTGGTATGGAAGAGAGAGGGAGCTGTTGGACCCGGTCCTATCATTAAGGAATGGGCGCAATGGATGGTGAGAATAACCTTGAGGGACAGGAGGAAGAGCTGCAATCAAAACAGCCGGCAGATAAGAGAAATCTGAGCCCAGAGTAGAAATGTAGTTTGAGGAAGCGGCTCCGATTTTGACTCTCCCTGGTTCTCCGGAAGGCAAACACAGGGAGAAGAAAGGGGTCCCAACGGTGCTTTTTCAGGAGGCTACTGGACTTTCTTTTAAAGACATTTCGCTTTTCATCCCAAGAGGCTTCTTCAGCTCTGACTGGGTGGTGGGGAAAGAAAGGATTTATGCTCCTTGCAGACAGCTGGTCATTTGCATCCTTTTGAGAGGGTCGTTGAGGCCACTTGGAGGTTTATTTGTATCTTCTTTAAAGACCTTTCACTTCTCCTCCAAGAAGCTTCTTCAGTTCTGACTGGATGGTGGGGAAGGGAAGGATTGATCCTCCTTGCAGACAGCTGGTCATTTGCATCCTTTTAGAGAGTCGTTGAGGACACTTGGAGGTTTATCTCTTTCGCACGGGTTTGGGATTCTGCCCAGTTCGGTGAACCCCCAAAGGCCACCCTTGGCTGTCCACCCCACCAATCCCAAACCACCCTGCCACTCCCAGGAGTCTCATTATAGCCCCTTTATCATGCCAGGTATGTGCAGGGCTATCGCGGAGTTTCGGGGAGGGGGGGAAACGGGCCTCCTGGAAGTTCCAGAAGTCCAGATACGGGGCTCTGGAGCTCAGGGGAAGCGGTTTTCGCCCTCCCGGAGTCTCGAGGAAACCCTCCGGAGCCTGGGGAGGGTGAAAAATGCCTCCCCCCCCCACATCGTGGTGCAGGAGGCTGACTAGGCCACGCCCACCACTGCCACGTCCATCCAGCAACAGCGCAGCAAACCCGTTGCTGCAATTTTGGAAGCCCACCCCTGACCGGAGTAGTGCAAATGAGTGTGGAGAAAGCTCAGGCGACCCTGAGGATACAAGATAAACCTCCGAGTGGCCTCAAATGACTCTCTAAAAGGATGCAAATGACCAATCCTTTGCAAATCTACCCTCTTTTTTTGCGGGGGTGGGTGGGCAGGAAAGGCATATCTTTTGGGGCAACGCATTCAGCAGCAATCCCAACTCTCATTTCTGTCTCACTTAGCCAGAACGGCGGCCCGGCCAGGCAGAAGAAGAGAACTTCGATGATCAAGCACACAAACCAGGGATTTCGCCGCACCGAAAGACCGAAAGGGAGGAAGGCCAGGCCCCGAAACAGGAATCGGAGACCTCGCTAACTGAAATGAAGGCTGCCTTGTCCAGTGCTCAGGCTCGACTGCGGGAGGCCGAGCAGGCGCGGGAGGCTGAATCAAGACGTGCCGCGAGCTTTGAGGAGACGCTGAATGGCATCCAAGGTGCGTACGCCGAAGCCCAGAAGGAATGTGAGCGGTGGCATGCGGAGGCCGGGCGCCTGGTTGAAGAGATCCAGGCGTTAGAGCGGGAGAAGGAGACGTTAAATGCCGGATCGCGGGTTTTGCAAGAAGCAGCCACCCGCGCTGAGGTCGACTTAAACCAGGCGCAGCAAAGCCTTCAGAAGGAGCGTCTTCGGGGCGCCCAGTTAGACCAGACGCTCCGACGAAAGGACGAAGATTTGGCCGAAGCTCAACAGGAGCTACAGAACCTGCAACGGAGCGTGGAAGAGCTCAGGGTCACCTTGGCTCAGCTGGAGGTCGAGAAAGGGGCTTTGGAAGAAGCGTTGAGCCGGGCCGAGAGCGGCCGGCGGCAAGCGGAGAAGGACGGCTGGCGGCTGGCAGCCAAAACTCAGGCGCAAGAGGAGGCGCTGGCTGAGCAGGGACGCCAGCTGGCCCTCCTGGAGGCTCAAACACGCCAGCAGGCCGCAGATCACGCCAGCCTGCAAGGGGTTCTCCAAAGTCTCGGGGAGCTGGAAGAGGAGAACGTGAACTTGAGAAAGCAACTGGAGGATAAGGAGAAAGCAGCCACCATTTTGGAGCAGGTAAGCGGGACTGTAGGCTCCCCCAAAAAAGCAGGAGGCAGATTCCTGGTCCCGACAAAACCCCTTTTATGAAACGAACGGGAATTCCTCTCCTTCACTTTCAGCCAAGGCCTGGCAAACAGACTTTCAAAGGAGTATTTATGACCACAGACCTTATCTATCTTGGAAAGCTGCCATGTAAATATTGTCCAGATGCAAGGAAAGACTTGGGCACAGAGTCTCTGAGAGTCACGGACAGATCTTCACACTCCTGAAACAAATGAACGAAGGAACCAATTGTCTCCTGCAAAAAAAACCTCCCCTATCCCTCTTCTTTTATGTCCTCTGGGAGGGGCCATTCACCGTCCACCTGTGGCCTTACTCCCAAGTCGACCCTGATTTCTGAGCTGTTCTTTTCTTCTGGCAGCTCTGTGCATGCTCACACTGGGAACAGGCTCCAGCTGTTCCTCTGCCTCACTGCTGTCTAGCTCCGAAGGCAGCTGAGAACTGCCAGACGGCCTCGGCCCTCTCTCTGCCGAGCCCTCGTCCGAACCTTCCCCAGCCTCTAGGAACATGGCCCATGCTCTTCCCCAACCTCCTCATTGTCTGACTCTGCTGCCAGATCCGCTGGCCGCTGGTGGGCACTAGTCCTTGGCTTGCAACTACAACTGAGCCCCCAAACTTTCTGTTGCTAAGCCAGATAGGTTTTAAGTAAATTTGGCCCCGTGTAATGATCTTCCTTCCTTGCTCTGGTTGTTTGACCAAACACTGCTGTTGGTAAGTGAGTCATAACATGGTCGTTAAGTGGAACTGGCTTGCCCCGTTGACGGAGGTTTGCAAAAGGGGATCCGGCAGCCGTCGTAAACATGAGTCTGAATTTCAATCGTGTGGCTGCGACGGTCGTTAAGTCTGAGAAAGAGTCTTTTGTCAGCGCATTTGTAAGTCATTGAACGAGAAAATGGTAGGCCAGGCCTTTCGCTCACAGGTTGATGTCTGATTCTGCTGCAGGAGCTGGCGAGAGAAAGGGCTGGGCCCTCCAAAGGCAATGCAGCTGAGCCACAAGGCCACCCGCCGGAGGAACAGCAAAAACCTCAGCCAGAGACGGAGAGCAGGTTAGGCGGGGCTGATCACCGGAGGGGGTTTGCCAGTTGCTGGCAAGGAGGGGGCTTGGGGAAGAGGCGGCTGAGGTTGGACGCAGGGAAATTCTATGGGGATATGTAGGGGTCTGGGGAGGTTTGTCCTGGTTTTATGGCTTGGGGGTGATGGTGTTGTCATTCCATAAAATGGGCAGCCATATCAGAAGGAGGGAGGGAGGAAAGAAAAGAGGGAAAGGAAAGGAAGAGAGAGAACAGAGGAAGGAAGGAAGGAAGGAAGGTAAAAAGAGAAGGGAGGAGGGAGGCTAAGAAGAGGAGGAAAGAAGGAAGGAAGGGAAGACAGAGGGAAAGGAAGGGAAGAGAGAGAAAAGAGAGGAAGGAAGGAGAGAAGGTAAGAAGAGGAGGGAGGAGGGAAGGACGGAAGGAAAAGACAAAGCAAAAGAAAGGAAGAGAGAAAGAAAAAGGAAGAGACACACAGGGAGGGAAGGAAGGAAGGAAAGAAAGAAAAGACAGGGAAAGGAAAGGAAGAGTGAGAACAGAGAGGAAGGAAAGAGAGACGGTAAGAAGAGGAGGGAGGCTAAGAGGAGAAAGGAAGGAAGGAATGAAAAGACGGAAAGGAAGAGAGAGAACAGAGAGGAAGGAAGGTGAGAAGAGAAGGGAGGAGGGAGGCTAAGAAGGAAGGAAGGGAAGACAGAGAAAAGGAAAGGAAGAGAGAGAACAGAGAGGAAGGAGGGAAGGAAAGAAGGGAGGAGGGAGGCTAAGAAAAGAAGGAAAGAAGGAAGGAAGGAAAGAAAAGACAGAGGAAAAGGAAAGGAAGAGAGAGAACAGAGGAAGGAAGGAAGGAAAGAGAGACGGTAAGAAGAGGAGGGAGGCTAAGAAAAGAAGGAAAGAAGGAAGGAAGGAAAGAAAAGACAGAGGAAAAGGAAAGGAAGAGAGAGAACAGAGGAAGGAAGGAAGGTAAAAAGAGAAGGGAGGAGGGAGGCTAAGAAAAGGAGGAAAGAAGGAAGGAAGGGAAGGGAAGACAGAGGAAAAGGAAAGGAAGAGAGAGAACAGAGAGGAAGGAAGGAGAGAAGGTAAGAAGAGGAGGGAGGCTAAGAGGAGAAAAGAAGGAAGGAAGGAAGGAATTAAAAGAGAGGGAAAGGAAAGGAAGAGAGAGAACAGAGAGGAAGGAGGGAAGGAGAGAAGGTAAGAAGAGGAGAGAGGCTAAGAGGAGAAGAGAAGGAAGGAAGGAAAAGACAGAGGGAAAGAAAGAAAGAGAAAGAAAGAGACACACGGAGGGAGGGAAGGAAGGAAAGAAAGAAAGAAAAGACAGAGGGAAAGGAAAGGAAGAGTGAGAACAGAGAGGAAGGAAAGGAGAGAGGGTGAGGAGGGGAAGGGGAAATCTGCATCCAAAGCCCATATCTGCATTTCTAGACATTTCTAAAGTTGAGTGTCAACAAAACGGCTCTAATTAGATCCACCCTGAATAGATTCCTGGGCAAAGGAGTGGCTGAGGGAGCTCGATCCACTTTCAGCCCAGCTGGCCAATCACACCCTCAATTTTGGTCTGTGTGTGTGTGTGTGTGTGTGTGTGTGTGTGTGTGTGTGTGTGTGTGTGTGTGTGTTGCCGTTGCAGTTGCAAAGGCCGGCCTGAGGGCGCCCTCGTCAGGCAGTTCGAGGAACTGCACCTCCCCAAGGAGCCACTGCTTCAAACACAGGTGAGGCCTTCCAAAATGTAGGTTCCTTTCAGCCCGGCAGGGAAACACAGGTACTCCTCGACTTGTGACCACAAGGGAGCTTTCACTGCTAAGCGAGACCCTGGTTAAAGGGAGCTTTGCTCCTGCTTGAGCAGGGGGTTGGCCTAGAAGACCTCCAAGGTCCCTTCCAACTGTGTTACTGTCCTATTCTGCTATTCTTTTTCCTTCCTTCCTTCCTTCCCTCCCTCCTTCCTTCCTTCCTTCCTTCCTTCCTTCCTTCCTTCCTTCCCTCCCTCCCTTCCATCTAATCCTTCCTCTCTCCCTTCTCTCTCCTTCCTTCCCTTTCCTCTAATCCTTCCTTCTCTCTCCTTCCTTCTTCTTTCCCTTCCTTCTAATCCTTCCCTCTCATCTCTCTCCTTCCTTCCTTCCTTCCTTCCCTTCCCTCTAATCCTTCCTTCCCTCCCTTCTCTCCTTCCTTCCTTTCTTCTTTCCTTCCCTCCCTCCCTCCCTTCCTCTCCCTCCCTTCTTTCCCTTCCCTCTAATCCTTCCCTCCCTCCCTTCTCTCTCCTTCCTTCCTTCCTTCCCTCCCTCCCTTCTCTCTCCTTCCTTCCTTTCTTTCCTTCCTTCCCTCTCTTCTCTCTCCTTCCTTCCTTCCCTCCCTCCCTTATCTCTCCTTCCTTTCTTTTTTCCTTCCTTTCTTCCCTCCCTTATCTCTCCTTCCTTCTTCTTTCCCTTCCCTCTAATCCTTCCCTCCCTCCCTTCTCTCTCCTTCCTTCCTTTCCCTCTAATCCTTCCCTACTTCCTTTCTCTCCTTCCTTCCTTTCTTCTTCCTTCCTTCCCTCCCTTCCCCCACTCCCTTCCCTTCCCTCTAATTCTTCTCTCCCTTCTCTCTCCTTCCTTCCTTCCCTCCCTCCTCTCTCCTTCCTTCCTTCCTTCCTTCCTTCCTTCCTTCCTTCCTTCTCCATCGCTGTGGGTTTTCAAGAAGAGATTGGACAATCTTTTGTCCGAAATGGTATGTACAGGGTCTCCTACTTGAGCAGGGGGTTGGACTAGAAGACCTCCAAGGTCCCTCCCAGCTCTTATCCTGAACTAAACCCTGCAACACCCTTTCCCCTAAATGGCAGGAGAGCTTTTCAAAAATTTGGCGCGCTGCATTGTCTTTCCTGCCAGGAGGCAGTTCTCCAGGCTGAGAATTTGGCGCTCACCGGACGCCTGACCCAACTGGAGTCCCTGGCCAGCAGCCTTCAGACGGTGCTGGCAGGCCTGACGCGGCAACAATCAGAAGGCCAGGAAGGAAACGGGGGACCCCAGCCTCAAAACAGCCCCTCGCAGGTGAGGTTCAGACCAGCAAACTCAATGCGAAGGGGAAAGCTGGATTCGCTTAAGGACTGCACAATTCACTTAACAACCGCACTGATATTTTGCTTAACAACTGGAGCGAGGAAAAGCTTGTACGATTGAATGTGACTCGTTTAACGACCTTGTAAATAAATTTGAGGTGGTCCGTGACTTGTGGCCACATTTGGGAGCAGGGCTAAGCTAGGGAGTTCTAACAGCGAGATGGAGCGGCGTGTAAATTTTAGAAATTAATCGATTTTAAATAAATGTATTTATTTATAAATAAACTCAGCCCAGAGTTACCTTGAAGTAAGTAATATATTTTATAAAGATAGAGATGATAGAGAGATAGACAGGAGAGTGAGGGGGGGGGAGGAGAGAGAGAGGGAGAGAGAAAGAGAAAGATGATATGGATGGATGGATGGATGGATAGAGATAGATGATAAAGACAGATGCTAGAGAGATGATGGAATAGACAGATGACAGAACAGCGATAGATAGGTGATAGATAGACTAAAGAGATAGAGGATAAATAGATAGACAGACAGACAGATGATGGAGAGGATAGATAGATTGTTGATATATATAGGATAGAGATAGATAGATAGATAGATAGATAGATAGATAGATAGATAGATAGATAGATAGATAGATGATAGATAGATAGATAGATAGATAGATAGATAGATAGATAGATAGATAGATAGATGATAGATAGAGATTAGAGAGAAAATAGGTGATAGACAGAATAGAGAGAGATAAATAGACAGACAGACAGAGATGATGGAGAGGATAGTTAGATAGATAGTTGATATATATAGGATAGAGAGAGAGAGAGAGAGAGAGAGAAAATAGGTGATAGAACAGAGAGATACAGAGATAAATAGACAGACAGACAGATAGATGATGGGGAGGATAGTTAGATAGATAGTTGATATATATAGGAGAGAGAGAGATTAGAGAGAAAATAAGTGATAGACAGAATAGAGAGATACAGAGATAGATAGACAGACAGACAGACAGATAGATGATGGAGAGGATAGTTAGATAGAGATAGATAGATGGATGGATGGATGGATGGATGGATGGATGGATGGATGGATGGATGGATGATATATATAGAGAGAGATTAGAGATAAAATAGATAGGTGATAGACAGAATAGAGAGATAGATGTAGATATGTAGATATTAAATGGATGGCTAGATAGGAAAGAAAGAAAGAAAGAAAGAAAGAAAGAAAGAAAGAAAGAAAGAAAGAAAGAAAGAAAGAAAGAAAGAAAGAAAGAAAGAAAGAAAGAAAGAAATTCATATGCTGCCCATCTTCATGTTACAACCACCTTGCTTAGCAACCAAATTTTGGTCCCCATTCTACTGAGGACCGCCTGCATTTGAGGCTGCTGACGCCTCTTTCGCTCCGCACTGTGATTTTTAAGCTTAAATCTTTGACTCTGGTGACCTGCCTTCCTATCCCTACGTCCCCAGCGGCCTCTCCTGCTACGGCAGCTGTCTGAAGTCCGGCAGAGGTCGGGGCACCACGAGGCCGAAGTCCAGACGCTCCGGCTGGAGGCGGAGGGATGGCGGAGACGCTACGAGCAACTCTGCCTGGATCACGATCGCTTGATGCTGCTACACCGACAGCAAGGGGACGAGATGGAGAGGACGCTAAGCGAGCAAGCGGGACTGAAGGCAGCGCTGCGCGGCCTGGAGAAGGAACAGCGCGAACTGGAGGGCAGGTGCCGCCGCCGCCGCTGGGGGATTGTGGGAAATCACAGCTGGGCCACGCCAGCGATGCCCTCGTCCATTGCAGATGGACGGCAGTTTAATTAAGCCATGACAGGCAGTCCTCAACTTATGACCACAATTGAGCAAGGAAGTCCGTCAAACAGGGCGAAATTCACTTAACCAATGTCTCCGTTAGCAGCAGACATTTGTGGTCGTAAGTCAAGGACTAAATGTAACAATGCGTTGATTGCCTGAAGCTCAACCAGGAGTAATGTGGTGGCCTAGAGGTAGAACTCTGGCCTCACAATCAGGAGACTGTGAGTTCGAGCCCAGGTAGAGGCAGATATTTCTCTCTCTGGGCTCGATGAGAATATTATCTGCTGGGGAAAAAAAACACGGCTCTAGTGACAGGGACGGCATCCGGCCAGTAAACACTCAGCTCCATTCAGTTGCCCAAGACTCCACCCCACAAGGGATTATGGGGGTCGTTAAAAGGAGATGAATCAATCAGAATAGAGCTGGAAGGGACCTCGGAGGTCTTCTAGTCTGAAGAGAGAGTGGGGCGGTGGCCTAGAGGCGGAGCTCTCACCTCACAATCCGGAGGCTGTGAGTTCAATCCTAGGTAGCGGCAGATATTTCTCACTGGTTTGCTTTGGTTTGGTTTATTGGATTTATATGCCGCCCTTCTCCCAAGGACTCAGGGCAGGGTACAACATAAAAAAACACACACACATATTACAAAAGTTTAAAAAAAATTAAATAGAATATCCCAAACAAACCCAATTAGGATTAACAATAACATTTTTTTAAAAAAAATCAATTAAAATTAACAATGAGGGCACAATACTGGGCACAATAAGAATATATCTGCTGAACAAAACTCTGTACTGGTGACAGGGACGGCATCCGGCCAGTAAACACTCAGCTCAAATTCAGTTGCCCAGACTCCACCCAGCAAGGGATTATTATGGGGTCGTTAAAAGAAGATGGATGATTTGCTGAAGCTCAACTTTCTGCCTACAGGCACAACCAGCTGTTGGGACAGAAGACCAGCCTGGACCTACAAGAGGTGGCGTTGCAGGCCCAGAAGGAACGGCTCGAGCTAGCCGAGCGACGGCACCAGGATTTGGCCGAGCAATACGCCAAATTAAAAGAAGAACATGAACGGTAAGGCTGGGTAAATTTATCTGGAGGACACCAGCTTTAACAAGCCGTTTTTAAGCCATTTGATGCTTGCGGGAACTGGGCCTGGCTAGTCTAGTGAAGAGAAGGACCAGGGGAGATAGGATAGCGTTATTCCCAATATTTGAGGGGCTGATCCAGAGAGGAGGAGGGGGGTCGAGCTATTCTCCAAAGCACCTGAAGGCCGGACAAGGAAGAATGGATGGAAACATAACAAGGAGAGATTCAACCTAGAAATAAGGAGGAACTTTCTGAGAGTGAGAAAAAAATCAACCAATGTTGCCTTTGGAAGTCATAGGAGCTTCATCACTGGAGGCTTTCAAGAAGAAACTGGGCTGCCATCTGTCAGAAACGGTGTAGGTAGGGTCTCCTGCTTGGCAAGAGGGGGGGGTTGGACTAGATGACCTACAGGGTCCCTTCCAGCTTTGTTCATCTGAATCTATCTAAGATGATCAAAGGCCACCTGGAGGCTAAAACCTACGATGAACGGTTGCAGGAACTGGGCATGGTTGGTCTAGTGAAGAGAAGGACCAGGGGAGACAGGAGAGCATCTTCCAATATTTGAGGGGCTGCCACAGAGAGGAGGAAGGGGGTCCAGCTATTTCCCAAAGCAGACAAGGAAGAATGGATGGGAACTGAACAAGGAGAGATTCAACCTGGAAATAAGGAGGAATTTTCTGAACTATCAACCCATGAAACAGAAGTTGCCTTCAGAAGTTGTGGGAGCTTCATCCCTGGAGGCTTTCAAGAAGAGACTGGACTGCCCTCTGTCAGAAACGGTGCTGGGTCTCCTGCTTAGATGGCGGGGTTGGACTAGATGACCTACAAGGTCCCTTCCGTCTCTGTAAATCTGAATCTATCTAAGATGATCAAAGGCCTGGAAGTTAAAACAAGACGATGAACGGTTGCAGGAATTGGATATGTCTAGTCTAGGGAAGAGAAGGACCAGGGGAGACAGGATATCAGGCTTCCAATATTTGAGGGGCTTCTCCAGAGAGGAGGAAGGGGTCAAGCTATTCTCCAAAGCGCTTTTGAAGGCCAGACAAGGAAGAATGGATGGAAACTGACCAAGGAGAGATTCAACCTGGAAATTAGGAGGAACTTTCTGACAGGGAGAACCATCAACCCATGGAACAGGAGTTGCCTTCAGAAGTTATGGGAGCTTCATCCCTGGAGTCTTTCAAGAAGAGACTGGACTGCCCTCTGTCAGAAATGGCGTAGGGTCTCCTGCTTGGGCGGGGGGGGTTGGGCTAGATGACCTCCAAGGTCCCTTTCCAACTCTCTTTATTCTCTTTCTGTTACTCTGACTGGCAATTCCTTCGTTCTCTCCTTCGTATGATTATATTGTGTGCGGTGGATCATTGAAGTCGATTCGAGCTGCGAGGTAGGAACAGGAGCGAGGACGAGAAGTTGCTTTTTGGTAACAGGGTGGCCCTTTCCCAAATCCTGCAGGGTCCAACGGGCATTGGCCCAGACCGAACGAGGCCACGATGACCTCCAGGGTGAGCTCCAGGGGACGCAGAACCGGATGACCGGCCTGCAATTGGAGCAGGCAAAGCTGGAAGCCGAAAACGCTGCCTTGAAAGAGCAGAACCAGCAGCTGGACACGGCCTTGGGGCGCCTGAGCACCCAATGTGAGGTAAAAACTACCCCTTCCCACACATGCCCAATTTGAGTGGGGTGGGGTGGGTGAGAGAGAGAGAGAAAGAAGGTAGAATAGATCTGGGTGTTCTGGACGAGGCTTCTTGAGAGCATGAAGCCAACTCCTTGTCGTCCCGACAAAAAAAACCTTTTCTTCATTTGCTGTGAATTCTGCTCCTTCACCTCCAGCAAAGTCTTTCGAGGGAGGATTTACGGTCACAGACCTTATCTGGCTTGGAGAGCTGCCAGGCCGAGATCTGCAGAACTTGGCCAGGAGCCTCCGAGAGTCACGAACCAATGAAGCGAACGAATTGTCTCCTGCAAACTCCACTCCCCTGTCGCTCCTCTTTTGTTTCCTCTGGGAGGGGCCATTCACCATCCACCTGTGGCCTTAACTCCCAAGTCGACCCCTGTTCTTTAGCCGTTCCCTTCGTGTCTGGCAACTCTGTATGCGCACACTGGGAACAGGCTCCAGCTGTTCTTCTGCCTCCCTGATGTCTGACTCCGAAGGCAGCTGATAACTGGCATATGGCTCTGTACCTCTCTCTTCCTCCGACACAGAGCCCTCCTCAGAGCCTCCCCCAGACTCCAGCACTGGCCCAGGTTCCTCCCCAACCCTCCTCCAAGAGGCTGACTCTGTAAACCGCTTAGAGAGGGCTGTAAAGCATTGTGAAGCGGTTTATAAGTCTAAGAGCTATTGCTTTCCCCCTCTTCCTTCCTTCTTTCTTTCTTTCTTTCTTTCTTTTTCTTTCTTTCTTTTTCTCCCTCCCTCCCTGCTTCCTTCCTGCCTTCCTTCCTTTCTTTGTTTCTTCTTTCTTTCTTTTTCTTTCTCTCTTTCTCTCTCTCTCTCTCTCTCTCTCTCTCTCTCTCTCTCTCTCTCTCTCTCTCTCTCTTTCTTTCTTTCTTTCTTTCTTTCTTTCTTGCACAACGGTTAGAATGCACTGTTGCAGGCTAACTCTGCCCACTGCCCACCTCACCAGGCTCAAGTTTGACTCAGCCTGCCTTCCTTCCTTCCTTCCTTCCTTCCTTCCTTCCTTCCTTCCTTCCTTCCTTCCTTCCTTCCTTCCTTCCTTCCTTCCTTAATGTGCAGTGCTTAGAATGAAGTACTGCAGGCTACTTCTGCTCCCTGCCAACTGCCTGCAATTTGGCAGTTTGAATCTCACCAGGCTCACGGTTGACTCAGCCTTCCGTCCTTCCAAGGTGGGTCAAATGAGGACCCAGATTGTTGGGTGCAAGAGGTTAACTCTGTAAACCGCTTAGAGAGGGCTGGAAAGTACTGTGAGTCTAATATAAGTCTAAGGCCTCTTGCTATCAACTGGATATCCAAGATACACCACCAATGGTCCTTCGGGTGATCGGACCTCCGTTCTTCTCTGCAGCTCCTAGTGCAGTTGAAGGGCAAGCAGGAGGAAGAGAACAGGCACCTTCTTCTGGAGATCCAGCTGTTGAGCAGGGAGAACAGGCAGCTGTTGGAGCGCAGCATGGAAAACCGAGAACATTTTCAGGAGGAGCAGCGTCAGTACCAGTGAGTTTTGCCAAAATGGCTGTCGCGCGAGCCAAAAAGCAGCAATTCAGTTCAAACCTTGGTTCCCTCCGTGATAGAGTGTGTGTGTGTGTGTGTGTGTGTGTGTGTGTGTGTGATTGCTTGCAAAAAAAAAAACTTGTGTGCATAACCTTCCTCCTGGGTTATCCAGTTAAATGCTCAAGATTCATCGTCATCTTCTTTTAACGACCCCATAATCCCTTGCGGGGTGGAGTTTGGGCAACTTAATGGAGCTAGCTCAGGTTTACTGGTCTGATGCCCTTCCCTGTCGCCAATGCGGAGTTTTGTTCAGCAGATAATATTCTCATCGAGCCCAGAGAGAGAAAAAAATCTGCCTCTACCTGGGATCGAACCTTCTCTGGCTTGGAGAGATGCCAGGCCGATCTCTGCAGAACTTGGCCAGGAGTCTCAGAGAGTCACGAACCAATGAAGCGAACTAATGGTCTCTCCTGCAAACTCCACTCCCCGTTCGCTCCTCTTTTGTTTCCTCTGGGAGGGGCCATTCACCGTCCACCTGTGGCTTTACTTCCAAGTTGACCCCTGTTCTTTAGCTGTTCCCTTCATCTGGCAACTCTCCACATGCGCACACTGGGAACAGGCTCCAGCTGTTCATCTGCCTCACTGATGTCTGACTCCGAAGGCAGCTGATAACTGTCAGACGGCCCTGGCCCCCTCTCTGCCTCCGACACAGAGCCCTCCTCAGAGCCTTCCCCAGACTCCAGGACTGGCCCAGGTTCCTCCCCAACCCTCCTCACTGTCTGAGTCTGCATTTTTTCACACTTAGCGACTTTTGCAGCATCCCCCAGGATCAAATGATCCAAATTTGGACATTCGGCAACTGGTTCATATTTATGACAGTTGTGGCGTCCCCGGGGTGCGTGTGTCTGTGTGTGACATGATCCCCTTTTGCAACCTTCTGACAATCAAACTCAAGGATGAAAGCCAGGTTTGCTTAACAACCATAGGGATTCGGTTAATAGCTTTGGCGAGAAAGGTCATAAAATGGGGCAAAACTCAACAAATGCTTCGCTTAGCAACATAAATTTTGACTTCAGCCGTGATCGTAAGTTGAGGACTACCTGTGTTTCCCCCCCCCTCCCAAGAAGGCAGTTTTCGTCCAATATCTGACAGACGAAACATTGATTGCGATGCAAGCTTTTTTCTCAGCTCCTCCTCCAAATTTCCTGCTCAAACTGGGGTTAGACTGGATGACCTTCGTAGCCCCTTCAGACTCTACAGTTCTGTAGAGAGCCATCCAATCCAGAATCTTGGGCTAGGGGCCTTCTTTCCACTGCCTGATTATCCAGTTTATAATCCAAACACGCCCCCCCCCTCCCGTTCTTTCTCCCACAGAGACAAATTAGGCGAATTGCGTCGAGAGAAGCAGAAACTGGTTGAGAAAATCATGGACCAGTACCGGGTCCTGGATCCTGCAATTCCCCGTGGCAAGTGAGTGTGACACGCGGAACTCCTGGCCCCGATAGCTTTGAGGCATCCTGAGCACAGGAGCAGCCGTCTCTTCCTTTGAGGACACGGAAATAAGAGTATCAAATCTTAGCCAGGATTTGACAGCCGGACAGCAGAACAGGATGATGCTCCTTCACACAAGTTTTTACTGACCACAAAACCAGATTTAAATAGAACAATAGAATAGAATGGAATGGAATGGAATAAATGGAAATGGAAATGAGAATAGAATAGAATAGAATAGAACAGAACAGAATTGAACGGAATAGAATAGAATGGAATATGGAATGGAAATGGAAATGGAAAAAGAATAAATAAAGGAATAGAATAAGGAATAGAATAGAACAGAATTGAATGGAATAGAAGAGAATGGAATGGAATATGGAATGGAAATGGAAAAAGAATAAATAAAGGAATAGAATAAGGAATAGAATAGAACAGAATAGAATAGAATGGAATATGGAATGGAAATGGAAATGGAAATGGAAATGGAAATAATAGAATAGAATAGAACGGAATTGAACAGAATAGAATAGAATGGAATATGGAACGGAAATGGAAATAGAATAGAATAAGGAATAGAATAAGGAATAGAATAAAATAAGGAATAGAATAAGGAATAGAATAGAATACTTTATTGGCCAAGTGTGATTGGACACACAAGGAATTTGCCTTTGGTGCAGATGCTTTCAGTGTATATAAAGAAAAATAAAATACATTCATCAAGAATCATAAGATCCAACACTTAGTGACCCTCATAAGTTACTCATAAGCAATCAAATTATATTAGGAAACAAATAAAAAATATAAAATTGAAAGATACAAGCAACACAGTTATAGTCATAAGTGGGAAGAGAGAGGTACTAGGAAGGAAGAGAAGAATGATAGTAATAAGGAATTAGCAAATAGTTTGACAGTGTTGTGGGGGATTAGCTGTTTAGCAGAGTGATGGCATTCGGGGGGGAAAAACTATCCTTGTCGCTAGTCGTTCTGGGGTTCAATTATTTAGGAGACTTGCAGAGAAGCCTTAGGAAATTATTAAAAACAAAAATATCCATCCCAGAGCAAGTTAGCAGCCAGCTGGTCCTCTTACTAAGGTCACGACAACACATCTGGCTGTGTCCGTTCAGTTCTCTTTGACTTGGAAAGGGCTTCTAATTTCTATTTTTTTATTTTTGCCCTCTTATCCTCGTGGGCTAGGAAGAGTAACTGGATTGCTGGCAAGATCAGGAGACTGATGAAACTTCGACGGGAACAGCCGCGTCCCATGGCGGAGGGAGCCGGCAGCAGCAGCGAGAGCTTGGCGGGGCCCGAGGAACAGGGGCTTGAGAGTAGAGGTGAGATCCGGAGACATCGGAAGGGTGAAAACGGTCACAAGTCACCGTGGCAAATTTGAAGGGTCACTAAACAGAGCTGTTAAGTCTAAAGGTAAAAAGGTTCCCCTCGCACATCTGTGCCAGTCGTTCCCGACTCTAGGGGGCGTTGCTCATCTCCGTTTCAAAGCCGAAGAGCCAGCGCTGTCCGAAGACGTCTCCGTGGTCATGTGGCCGGCATGACTCAACGCCGAAGGTGCACGGAACGCTGTTCCCTTCCCACCAACGGTGGTCGCTATTTTTCTACTCGCAATTTTTTAACGTGCTTTCGAACTGCTCGGTTGGTAGAAGCTGGGACAAGTCACGGGAGCTCACTCCGTTATGCGGCGCTAGGGATTCGAACCGCCGAACTTTCTGATTGACAAGCTCAGCGTCTTAGCCACTGAGCGTCCCTTTGTTATGTCTAGGACTACCTGAATACAGGAAGCTTAGCTGGGTGTCTGATTACCCAATGCTATTTCCTTGGTGGGGATTTATTTGTCGCCCAGATGACGCAACAACTCGCCTCCGGAAATTGTGGGTTCTCCATCATGGGAGGTTTCTAAAGAGATTTTGGACAACCGTTTGTCTGAAATCGTATTGGGACTTCTGCTCGAGCAGGGGGTTGGACTAGAAGACCTCCAAGGTCCCTTCCCACTCTGCTGTTCCTTCCCTCCCTCCCTCCCATTTTGTTCTTTCCCTTTAAACCTTCATTCCCCCCTGCTTTCTCTCCCCTTCCTTCCTTCCTTCCCTCCTTCCTTCCTTCCTTCTCCATTGCTGGGGGTTTTCAAGAAGAGATTGGGCAAACATTTGTTTGAAATCGTATTGGGACTTCTGCTCAAGCAGGGGGCTGGACTAGAAGACCTCCAAGGTACCTTCCAACTCTGTTGTTCCTTCCTTCCTTCCTTCCTTCCTTCCTTCCTTCCTTCCTTCCTTCAGCAGATAGCAGATAGTTAATCTGCTCTCTCTCGCTCTCTCTCTCTCTCTCTCCTTCCTTCTTCCCTCCCTCCCTCCCTTCCAGAAAAAGATTTTAAAGAAGAGATTGGACAATCATTTGTCTGAAATGGTAGAGGGTCTCCTGCTTGAGCAGAGGGTTGGACTAGAAGACCTCCAAGGTCCCTTCCAACTCTGTTGTTCCTTCCTTCCGTCCTTCCGTCCTTCCGTCCTAAAAAATAAGGTTTTTAAGAACACAGAGTGGGCAAGCGTTTGTCTGAAATCGTATTGGGACTTCTGCTCGAGCAGGGGGTTGGACTAGAAGACCTCCAAGGTCCCTTCCAACTCTGTAATATTCTATTACGCGGACTCCCTTGGGATTCCGCTTCTCCTTCCTTCTAAACCACCCATAATTTAATTCCCAGGGTAAAACATTTGCAATCTCCTCCATTCTCAGATGCTATTTTTCTAGCTCCGCATCTTCCAAATTGTTTTTTTTTTAATCTCCCCCAAAAGTTTCCAGCACGTCCAGCTCGCCGTCTCTTCTCCGCAAAGCAAGCAGCATCGCCAGCCTCCCGGAGAGCCCGCCAGTCCACTTCCGCCGTTGCCGTCTCAGTTCCCGGATGCCCGTAACAGAACCTTCCGGGTCCGGGGACGAAGAAGGGGGCCAGGATACCCCCAGACAGCGTTTTCGGCAACGCCGACTGGGCGTCTTGTGGGGGTCTCTGGAACAGACTGGGGTCCCTGTGGAAGAGTCAGGACCCCCAAGCCAATTGTCCACAACCAGCGAGGAGGAAAGAGGTGAGGCTTGATTGATTGTGTTCTGAACTAAGCTCCTCCTGCTTCGACGACTAATTCCTCGTCCCCTTTTATTTAATTTTGTATTTGTATTTTGTATTTATTGCACATTTATAGGCCGCCCTTTTCCCTGAGGGGACTCAGGGCGGCTTACAATCAAAGGGGAAAGGGAGTGTAGGACAAATACAAAAAGAGATGTGAGCAAAGGTAAATTAAACAGTAAAACACAACATTCACTCAGCATTCGGGAGGGGCAAAAATAAGATTATCCCCAGGCCTGACGGGCTAGCCAGTTCTTGAGGGCTGTGCGGAAGGCCTGGACGGTGGTGAGGGTACGAATCTCCACGGGGAGATTGTTCCATAGTGTCGGAGCTGCAACAGAGAAGGCTCTCCTCCGAGTAGTCGCCAGTCGGCACTGACTGGCGGATGGAATACGGAGGAGGCCAACTCTATGCGATCTGATGGGACGCAGGGAGGTAATTGGCAGAAGGCGGTCTCTCAAATAGCCAGATCCACTACCATGAAGCGCTTTATAGGTGGTGAGTAGGACCTTGAAGTGCACCCGGAGATCGACAGGTAGCCAGTGCAGCTTGCGGAGGATCGGTGTTATGTGGGCGAACCGTGGTGCGCCCACAATCACTCGCGCGGCCGCATTCTGGACTAGCTGAAGTCTCCGGATGCTCTTCAAGGGCAGCCCCATGTAGAGCACATTGCAGTATTGACAGTGAATTCCTCTCCAGCGAAGTCTTTCCTCTCCCGCAGTCTTTCAAGATAAGTCACAATTACCGACCTTGATCAGGCTTGGAGAGGGGCCAGGCCGATATCTTTCAGACACCACAATACTTGGGAAGAATGCAGGAATGAACTAATTGCCTCCTGCAAGCTCCACTCCCCTTGCGCTCCTCTTTTATTCCCTATGGGAGGAGCCATTCACCGTCCACCTGGGGCCTTCCTCCCAAGTCGACCCCTGTTCTTTAGCAGTTCCCTTCGTCTGGCAATTCTGTCCATGCGCAAACTGGGAACAGGCTCCAGCTGTTCTTCTGCCTCACTGATGTCTGATTCTGAAGGCAGTTGATAACTGTCAGACGGGCCTGGCCCTCTCTCTGCCTCCGACACAGAGCCCTCATCAGACTCCAGGACTGGCCCAGGTTCCTCCCCAACCTCCTCACTGTCCAAATAATTGTCCTCTCTGTTTCTCCTTCGTTCGAGGTTACTTCTCTCCTTGATTAGTTGCCATCAATGGTGTAGGCAGAGTTTCTTGCAGGAGATTGGCTAGAAGGTCCCTTCCAATGCTGTTATTCTGAATCACGCACGAGTGTGCTTTCCTTGTAGGCCGGCCACCGGGCGAGGAGGATCCAACTTCAAGCTGCCTCTTGTGATATTCTGATGTTCCCTTCCCACCGACCAGCCACACAAACGCCGAAGCCACAACCGGATTCACAAAGACGCAGAAGCTAGCAAGGGAAGTCCCGTTTCCTGAAAGATATGCGACAACTCTGTGTGGACACGACAAGGCCATCCACTCTGGGGTGATGCCCATGAGTTGCTGGAATCTACTGGTGTTCTCACCGAGGCTTCCCGAGAGCCTGAAGCCAACTCCTTGTCCCGACAAAAAATCCTTTTATTAATTGGCTGTGAATTCTGCTCCTTCACATCCAGCGAAGTCTTTCGAGGGAGGATTTACGGTCACAGACCTTATCTGGCTTGGAGAGCTGACAGGCCGATCTCTGCAGAACTTGGCCAGGAGGCTCGGAGAGTCACGAACCAATGAAGCGAACTAATGGTTCCTCCTGCAAACTCCACTCCTCTTTCGCTCCTCTTTTATTTCCTCTGGGAGGGGCCATTCACCATTCACCTGTGGCCTTAACTCCCAAGTCGACCCCCGTTCTTTAGCTGTTCCCTTTGCGTCTGGCCACTCTGCGCATGCGCACACTGGGAACAGGCTCCAGCTGTTCTTCTGCCCCACTGATGTCTAACTCTGAAGACAGCTGATAGCTGGCATACGACTCTGGCCCCCTCTCTGCCTCCGACACAGAGCCCTCATCAGAGCCTTCCCCAGACTCCAGGACTGGCCCATGTTCCTCCGCAACCCTCCTCACTGCACGAATCTGCTGCCAATGGTGGGCCACAACAACTGGATCCTTTTTACTCTGGTAACTAAACCCCTGTGGACTTTCAACCCCCTTCTGAGACTTATTTTTTTTTTTAGCTATTTGTGGCTTCCTTCTTGTGGCAAGGAGTTTCAAAGGCTGGCAGTCAACCAGCTTTTTTGTGATCAGTGCAAATCGTACCTGTGGCAAGACGGAAGGGTGGGGGCCAAATGAATGTAATACATAAATCTTTATTTTTTTATATATGTATATTAAAAAGGATGTGTGTATGTCCCAGCATAACTCTGGAGTACCTTGAACAATTTCAACCAAACTTGGTACACAGATGACTTACTCTCTGGAAATAAATACTACTGGGGGGGGTGGGGAGACACCCCTGGTGAGCGTGTTTGTGTGTGTGTCCAGCATAACTCTGGAATGCCTGGCCCATTAAGGAGAGCAAGTGCGGTGTCCTAGAGCGGCAATTGCTTGTGATGTCATGGGAGGGAGAAGGGAAAGCCTGGGCCATTAAGGAGTGCGAGTGCGGCGTCCTAGAGTGGCAATTGTTTGCAATGTCAGTTCCTTCGCAGCTTCCTCTGGCGTGCCAGCCGTGATGTTCGCCCTCTAGTGGACCAATGGGGAAGCGCCTGATGGGTTTGGGGCAAAGTGCCAGGATCGTAGAAAGGGCGGGAAAGAGGAGCGCATCGTGGGAGAGGGAAGGGGGGAGGGCAGGGACGATGGGCATGGGGGTAGGGGGAAGAATGACTTTTTTTTTTGCCATGGTTGATTGTGGTGCATCCATATCGGAGGTTTCCAAGAAGAGATTAGACAGCCATTTGTCTGGAATGGTCTCCTGCTTGAGGGAGGGGGGGAGGGTTGGACTAGAAGACCTCCAAGGTCCCTTCCAACTCTTGTTATTCTGTACAGGTATTATTCCTGCACATGTTACCCCTTGACTTACGACTACAACAGAGCCCAAAATTTCTGTTGCTAAGTGAAACATTGATTAATGGAGGCTCCCCCCCCAACTTTGTTGCCACCGTTGTTAAGGGAATCACAGTAGTTGTTAAGTTAGTCACCACGTTGTTAATTGAATCCAGCTTCCCCATCGATTTTGCTTGTCAGAAGATCACAAAAGGGGATGACGTAACCCCCAGGACACTGCGACCGTCATAAATAGGAACCAGTTACCAAGAATCTGGATTTTGATCATGTGACTATGTTGCTGTTAGTTGCGAAGTTGTGTCCGACCCATCGCAACCCCATGGACCACGTTCCTCCAGGCCTTCCTGTCCTCTCCCATCCTCTGGAGTCCATTGAAGCTCAGGCCGACTGCTTCGGTGACTCCATCCAGCCACCTCCTTCTCTGCCGTCCCCTTCTTCTTCTTTTGCCCTCCATCGTTCCCAGCATGAGGCTCTTCTCCAGGGAGTCCTTCTTCCTTCTCATCAGGTGGCCAAAGTCTTTGAGTCTCCTCTTCAGGATCTGGCCTTCTAAAGAGCAGCCAGGGTTGATCTCCTCTAGGACTGACCGGTTGGATGGCCTTGCAGTCCAAGGGACTCAGGAGATAGATAGGTAGGTAGCAGTGGTGGGATTCAGCCAGTTCGCACCTATTCGGGAGAACTGGTTGGTAACTTTCTAAGCAGTTCAGAGAACCGGTTTTTGGAAGAAATCTTTTGTTTTTTCCTACTTTACAGGGCTAATCCTGTAAGGAGGGCAGGAAGGAAACATTCTGGTGGTGTTTCTAGCCTCATCTTTATTGCCCTGCTTACAGAAACTGCCTCTCCGGTTAACCCTTATTACCATTGTAACAACTAAGGCGAAGTGCCCATCGACCTGAGTGACATTGACTTGGCCACGCCCACATGATCACATGACCACCGAGCCCCACCTACCCAGCTGGTCATTAGGACAGAGAACTGGTTGGTAAATTATTTGAATCCCACCACTGGTAGGCAGGTAGGCAGGCAGGCAGGCAGATAGAAAGATAGACAGATAGACTGATAAATAGATAGACAGGCAGGCAGGCAGACAGACAGACAGACAGACAGACAGGTAGGTAGAAGTCCCCTTCTTCTTCTTTTGCCCTCCATCGTTTCCCAGCATGAGGCTCTTCTCCAGGGAGTCCTTCTTCCTTCTCATCAGGTGGCCAAAGTCTTTGAGTTTCCTCTTCAGGATCTGGCCTTCTAAAGAGCAGCCAGGGTGGATCTCCTCTAGGACTGACCGGTTGGATGGCCTTGCAGTCCAAGGGACTCGCAGGATGGATAGATAGAAAAAGGGATAGATGGATAGATAGATAGATAGATAGATAGATAGATAGATAGATAGATAGATAGATAGATAGATAGATAGATAGATATAGATGATAGATAGATAGATAGATAGATAGATAGATAGATAGATAGATAGATAGATAGATAGATAGATAGATGATAGATAGATGATAGATAGATAGATAGATAGATAGATAGATAGATAGATAGATAGATAGATAGATAGATAGATAGATAGATAGATGTAGGTAGGTAGGTAGGTAGGTAGAAGTCCCCTTCTTCTTCTTCTTCTTCTGCCCTCCATCGTTCCCAGCATGAGGCTCTTCTCCAGGGAGTCCTTCTTCCTTCTCATCAGGTGGCCAAAGTCCTTGAGTTTCCTCTTCAGGATCTGGCCTTCTAAAGAGCAGCCAGGGTGGATCTCCTCTAGGACTGACCGGTTGGATGGCCTTGCAGTCCAAGGGACTCAATGCAGGAGTCTTCTCCAGCACCAGAGGTCAAAGACCTCCATTCTTTAACACTCAGCCTTCCTTATGGTCCAACCTTCACAGCCCTCCGTTGCAACTGGGGAAACCATCGCCTTGACTAGATGCCCTTTTGATTGGCAGGGCGACGTCTCTGCTGTTTAGGATGCTGTCTAGCTTTGCCCTTCTGCCAGTTTATGCTGCTGGAGGGTACAAATGTAGGGGGATCGGGTGCAAATCCCCTCTTTTCACTTGTCAAGTGCAATTAAGGGAAAGACACAGATCTGAGCCGAGTTTGATTGACAGGAGATTTTATCTAAAGCTGCACCCGTTTCCCTTCTTAAGTTGCTGTGCCTAAAGACTTAGGGGAAGGTAATCAGTGAAGGGACGGATAACTTAAATAAGATTTTTCTGAAGTCTAGGAAAGAGGAAGCATAAGAAGAAGAAAGTTACTTCTGAAGGAACTCTGCTTTAATTGCAGCGTGTCCTTCTCAGAAACACTTCCCATCACCGACTTTAGAAGAGGGGAGATGTATCTGCTGTGTTTTTGTTTTTTTTCTTGCACAAATAACTTCCTTCCTGTTTTAAGAAGCGTCGCAGTTCGGAGGATCCTTGCAGCTGCTCTGCAAATTTCTCCCTGGCCTTTGCAACCACAGAGAACGGGGAAAAAACGAAAGGGCCGCTTCGTTTTTTTTTCTAGGGCGGGGGAAATGACTTCTTTTTTCAGAAGTCAACTTTGCACTTAAGGGAGCGATCTCGTTCGAAGGACTTTGAATTCCTGTAATATTAACAATGTGGAGATGGCGATGTCTTTTCTCTGCTCTTCTCTATTTTATTCTCTATTCCATTCCATTCCATACAATTCTATATTTTATTCTCTATTCTGTTCTGTTCTATTCCTTTCCTATTCCATTCTCTCTTCTATTTTATTCTCTATCCCATTCTGTTCTATATTTTATTCTTTATTCTATTCTATATTCTATTCTCTGTTTTGTTCTATTCTCTATTCTGCTCTATTCTATTTCTTTTTTAAAAAAGTTTTTTTTTATTTATTTTCCATTTTTAAAAATATAAACATTTCATCTCTCCTTAAGCAGTGTGTTCGCCTGGGTTCAAATATTTCTGTGCAACATCCTTCCACAAATTATATACATTGAACAATTATGCCATATGTAACTCTTCATTTTCTTCATGTATCTTCTAATAAAAATACAATAACACTAAACATGATTATTCTACTGCTCTATTCTATTTCTATGCTATTCTATTCTCTTATTCTATTCTATTCTCTTATTCTATTCTATTCCAATTCTCTATTCTAAGTTCTCTATTCTATTCTAAATCTCTATTCTATTCCAATTCTCTATTCTATTTTATTTTTTATTCTATTTTATTCTATGCTATGCTATTCTTATTCTATTCTAATTTCTCTATTCTAATTCTCTAATTTCTCTATTCTAATTCTCTATTCTATTCTATTCTATCCTATCCTATCCTATTCCAATTCTCTAGTCTATTCTTTCTCTATTCTATTTTAATTTTTCTATTCTATTCTGTGCTATGCTATTCTATTCTTATTCTATTCTAATTTCTCTATCCTATTCTAATTCTCTTGTAATTTCTCTATTCTATTCTAATTTCTCTATTCTAATTTCTCTATTCTATTCTAAATCTCGATTCTATTCTAATTCTCTATTCTTTCTCTATTCTATTTTAATTTTTCTATTCTATTCTATGCTATTCTTATTCTATTCTAATTTCTCTATTCTATTCTAATTCTCTATTGTAATTTCTCTCTTCTATTCTAATTCTCTATTCTATTCTAATTTCTCTATTCTATTTTATTCTAATTTCTTTATTCTATTCTAAATCTCTATTCTATTCTGCTCTGTTCTGTTCTATTCTAATTTTTCTATTCTATTCTATTCTATTCCCCACCTCTCAAACAAATGGAAGAAAGTCATAACATTAAACACAGCTTCTAGTTCTATACTGTACCACTTTGACTTTAGCAATCCTCGGCCGCCAAATACATATTTCAAATAAGGACCCTATTCAGATTTAAAAAAAAAAAATTACAAGATTTTGAATTGGACTTGATACCTGGCGTTTGAGCGAAACCAGCTGAGACTCCAGATGGCACAAAGTGAGCATGGCCATTATTTCTTATTCTATTCTATTTCTATTCTGTATTTTGCTTATTTATTTATCCTATT
Source organism: Thamnophis elegans (assembly GCF_009769535.1). NCBI lineage: Eukaryota > Metazoa > Chordata > Lepidosauria > Squamata > Natricidae > Thamnophis > Thamnophis elegans. Next base: position 61,297 of record NW_022473598.1, read on the forward strand.
TATTCTTTATTTTGCCCTGAAAGTGAGATGATCAAATTGTCCAGCATCTGAGGTTTGACAGTGAATTCTTCCCAAACTTTCAGTAGAGTGACTTTGTTGGAAATTTATTCTACCTTATTTTTATTTTTATTTTGTATCCAACCTTTATTGTTTTTACAAATAACAAACATATCTATCACATCTTCCTCCTCCCATTTGCCTTCTCCCGTTTGACAGACACAACCTTGGGAAGTGGGTCGGGCTGAGAAAGGGATTGGCCCAAAGTCACCCAATTGGCTTTCACGACTAAGGCGGGACTAGAACTCCCAGTCCCCTGGTGATTGGCCCAAAGTAACCCAGGTGGCTTTCCTGGTGAAGGCGGGATTAGAACTTGTTTTCTTGCAGATGTTTCTTTACCAAACATCATCAGTGCTACAGGAAACACTTGCAGCAAACCCCACCAGCACTGATGACATTCCCTAGTTGGGTCATGAAACGTCTGGAAGAAAACCATCATTCTCAAGAGAGAATCAAGGACCCCTCAGCCCTCCTGCTCTTCCATCTCCTTCTCTCTACAAACCCCCCGTCTCTTCTAGCAGTGATGACATTACCTAGTTGGGTCACAAGACGCCTGCAAGGAAACCACCAAGCTCAGAGAGCACCAGTCCTCATTTCAACCCTAGGCTGCAAAATATTCTGTTTCATCAGCACAGTAATAATTATTGATCGTGATGTTTTTGGATGGGGAAACAAAGGCACTTTCTAAGAGTCGAGAGTCAGTGTTTCTCAACCTTGGCAACTTGAAGATGTCTGGACTTCAACTCCCAGAATTCCCCAGCCAGCATTCGTGAATGCTGGCTGGGGAATTCTGGGAGTTGAAGTCCAGACATCTTCAAGTTGCCAAGGTTGAGAAACACTGGTCTACTCTAGACCAACGAAGCTTTCTGCAGGTCTCCTGAAAGCAGATACCCCATTCTCTGGAAATCCACTGGAATTTCAGGATCGTTCCAAGGATCGATTAATTTCATTTGTGATCCCGGCTTCTCCCCCCCCCCCTCCACGCAGTGATGCCCCCCTCCCCTCTCGCTTCTGTGGCCTGCCATTCACCCGATTGTAGCTTTAGTGGGCTACATCAACCAGATTTTCTGTTATGTGAGTGTGGGAAGGGTTAGGGACATTGGAGATTGAAAAAGATTATTTCGCACCCTCCTAAATTCCCACTTTGAACGGAAAGAAGAGGATTCCCGGGGGGGGGGGAGAGGCAGCAGCCCCCTCTCCAAATCCGGACCTCCTCCCAACCTTCTATGACTAATAGATTGCTTTCCAGAAGTTGTGGGCGCTCCTTTCCTGAAGGCTTCAAGCAAGGGGTTGGACTAGAAGACCTCTAAAGTCCCTTTTGGCTCTGTTATTCTGTCATTTTGTAAGGGTCTCCTGCTTGAGCAGGGGGCTGGACTAGAAGACCTCTAAAGTCCCTTTTGGCTCTGATATTCTGTCATTTTGTAAGGGTCTCCTGCTTGAGCAGGGGGCTGGACTAGAAGACCTCTAAAGTCCCTTTTGGCTCTGATATTCTGTCATTTTGTAAGGGTCTCCTGCTCGAGTGAGGGGGGTTGGAGTAGATGACCTCCAAGGTCCCTTTTGGCTCTGTTATTCTGTCATTTTGTAAGGGTCTCCTGCTTGAGCAAGGGGTTGGACTAGAAGACCTCTAAAGTCCCTTTTAGCTCTGTTATTCTGTCCTTTTGTAAGGGTCTCCTGCTCGAGCGAGGGGGGGTTGGACTAGATGACCTCCAAGGTCCCTTCCGGGTCTATTCCGATTGATTTTTAAGAAGAGATTAGACAACCATTTGTCTGAAATTGTCCAGGCTCTCCTGCTTGAGCAGTGGGCTGGACTAGGCGACCTCCAAGGTCCCCTTTCCAGCTATTGTTATGCTGTCATTTTGTAAGGGCCTTCAAGTGTCTGTCTTTTTAGCCCGTATCCAGGAGTGAAGCAGACCCTTGGCGGCCCACAACTGCCCCCCCTGCCCCCCCCCAGGAAGGAGAGGGAGGGGGGCTGCAGATGGGAGAGGGAAGAAGCCCTCCGATTGCCCCCACCCTCCCCAAACCTGCAAAAGGAGGGGGGGGCTTCTATGAAAAAGCGCTGCGCTTTTTTCTTCTTCTCCCCTCTACGGCGGGTGACAACTTTCGGGGAGGGTTGGTGGGTGGCAAGAAAGGGGGTCCCGTCGGCCTTCCCGGGGCGGCTCCCCAGATTTTGTGCCTTGCGCTTCCTCTCTTCCTCCTCCTCCTCCTCCTTCTCTCGCGCATTCCTGCCTCTTGACTCAGGCCTGGAGAAGGAGAAAGAGAAGGCGGCGGCGGCGGCGGCGAGCGCTCGCTGGCTGCACCAGGAAGCCCTGTGCGCGGCCCGCAGCATGTAAGGCGAGCGGAGGCAGCGCTAGACAGGCGAGGGAAGGAAGAAGGAGGAGGAGGAGGAGGAGGAGGAAGAGGAGGGAGACGGCACGGCCATGGAGGACGGCACCGAGGAGGAGACGGTGGAGCTGCCCCTGACCAACGGTACCCCGAGATCCAGGCTCCCCGCACCCCCCAAACGAGGGCTCCCCACCCCGCGGGCGCGCAAGGGGACCTTGGAGACGTCAGCCGCGCCTAGGGCGCACCGCGCGCCCTTGGAGCCTCTCCAAGCCTCTCCAAGCCTCTCCATGCCGGGGCGCGGGGAATGGGGGGTCCCCAATGGGCTTGGGGGGCTGAAATGTCAGGGTGACAGCCGGATCTCCCCCCCCACTCTCCCCATATTTGGAGGGCGGGGAGGCGGCCGCGCGCGGAGGCCCGCGGAGTTGGGGCCGAGACGGGGCGCGCCCGTGGGGTGCGGGGACAGCCTTGGGGTAGTAGGGGCGAGTTGGGTGCCAGGCGCTGGCTCGGGAAGGGGGGGTCCCTGGCTGCCCCAGTAGCCGAAGAGATATTGGGGAGGGGGTGTTTGAGAGAAGGCAGGGCGCGGGCATCGTCTCTGGGGAAGCTAGGAGCGCAGGGAGGGGTCGCTCGCGGGACCCTCTCCCCATATCCGGAAGGCGAGCCACCAGTTGCTTATCTAACTCCTGCCCCCCCCCCCACCAAATCCCTTTCTAGCTTTGCAAAACAGGAGTGGGTGCGCAGAGCCGGGCCAAAACAGGGGGGGGGTTGCCTGCCTGGCAGTGCCAGCCCGGGCTCGTCGGGACCCCCAGAGCCCAGCCAGACGACCCCCCCTTTGCAAAGGCAAGGAGCTGGCCAGGCCTGGCCAAGTGTTATTTTTCAAAGTGGGGGAAGCCCCGCCTCTGAATGGAGGCAAGCCCCGCCTCTCCGCCCAGCTGGAACTGGGGCTCTCGCGTGCGTGTGTGTGTGTGTGTGTGTGTGTGTGTGTGTGAGAAAGAGAGGGGGGGTTATGTGTGCCTCTGAATCAGCAGCCCACCCCCGCCGGGATTGGCACGTGTGGGCGGGCTGGGGGCTCGAGCCAGCGAGCAGCCGCGGCGCCTGCAGGCAGGCGACAGGTGGGTGGTGGGAGGGGGCTCAGAAAGCTTGTTTCTGGGGTGGGGGGGTGTTTCACGGCTTAACATTCTCCCCCCCCCACACACTCTGCCTTCAGCATCTGAACCTCCTTACAGTATTGAACTGTACCGTAGGTATTTCAGTTTAATCAGAATCGAGCTGGAAAGGGGACCTTAGAGGTCTTCCAGTCCACCCCCCACCCCCACCTCCACCCCGGTCAAGCAGGAGACCCTGTGCTATTTCAATCAATCAATCAGAATAGAGCTGGAAAAGGGACCTTGGAGGTCTTCTAGTCCAGCCCCCTGCTCAAGCAGGAGACCTTATATTGTTTCAATCAATCAATCAATCAAAATAGAGCTGGAAGGGACCATGGAGGTCTTCAAGTCCAGCCCCCTGCTCAAGCAGGAGACCTTATATCGTTTCAATCAATCAATCAGAATAGAGCTGGAAGGGACCTTGGAGGTCTTCTAGTCCAGCCCCCTGCTCAAGCAGGAGACCTTGTATTGTTTCAATCAATCAATCAATCAGTCAGTCAGAATAGAGCTGGAAAAGGGACCTTGGAGGTCTTCTAGTCCAGCCCCCTGCTCAAGCAGGAGACCTTGTATTATTTCAATCAATCAATCAATCAGTCAGTCAGAATAGAGCTGGAAAAGGGACCTTGGAGGTCTTCTAGTCCAGCCCTCTTGCCCAAGCAGCAAATCCTATACAGAGATGGCTAACTTTTTCCGGACGGAGGGCCTAAAGCATGCACGCCTGAACCCCCCAAAATGTAACGTGCACCCCCCCCCCGTGCAAGCGGGGCCCCCATGCATACACACACAGCTCCCCCCCCCCGCATGCACATCCCCTCCCCGGTGGCCGAGGCCTGAAAACCAGCTGGCCGACGAAAGGCACGCCCGCATGTGTGGCACAGATGAATTGGGCCGAGAGGGTTGCCATCAGGGTCCTTCTACTGTTCCAGAAAAGTGGCTTCTCCAGTCCCTTTTTAAAAGCCTCCAGGGATCGAGACCCTACTACCACTTCTGAAGGCAGTGTTGCAATGGTTTAATTGTTTGGAAAGAGGGAGCAAGGCACACCTTTAAATTGCAGGTATGGGGCGGGGGGTGAACTGGGGCAAACAAGGGTAGGATCCCCCACCTACCCTCGCTGGGCTGGGGTCAAGCCTCCCCCTTTTTTTGGCTGCCAAGGGATGAAGATTAACGTCGTCGCTTTGTCCCCATTTTCCAGTTGGACGCCTCTGTATAACCCTGGGTGATCTTGGGATCACCTAGATGTCTGCGTTTCCCAAAACCTGGCAACTTTGAGAAGTGTTTGGATTTGCTGGCTGGGGGATTAGAATTAGAATAGAATAGAATTTTATTATTTGTATGCCGCCCTTCTCCGGGAGGACTCAGGGCAGCGAACAATTCAAGGGGGGAAAAAAGGGGAACATAAAAAACAAAATACAAATAATAAAAGTAAACAACAGTCGCACAACCACACAAGTCGAGAGGGGAGGGGAACTCATCACCCCCAGGCCTGCCGGCAAAGCCAGGTTTTGACGGCTTTTCGGAAGGCCTGGCAAGAGGTGAGGGTCCGAATCCCTGCGGGGAGTTCATTCCAGAGGGCCGGAGCTGCCACAGAGAAGGCCCTCCCCCGGGTAATAGCCAGGTGGCATTGGCTGGTAGATGGCACCCGGAGGAGGCCAACCCTGTGAGATCTAATGGGTCTGTGGGAGATTCTGGGAGTTGGAGTCTATACACACACACACACACCTCTTTAATTTGCCAAGTGTGAAAAACCTGGACGGATAGCACAACTCAGCGTGAAAGGAAGCCACTGTCTTGTCTTTCCCAGCTGTCAAAAGCCTAGTTAAATTGATTCATGTTTGAACGCAGTTCCTTGATCGTTGCGTGGCCTGGTTGAATACATTATCCGAACCCGGGTGTGGGTGTATACAATGCATAGCCCCAACCCCCTCCCCGTTTGCCTCGCTTGTCAATCAACACCCCCCCCCCAAAAAAAAGCAGGATCTTCCTTTCCGCTCCTTAATTACCGTAAATCTAGGTCATACAGCGATGTGTCTCCTGAATGCGCTTTAATGTACCCTTTAAGCCAAGGCTACAGGATATTCACATTTGTCAGTCGAGATTTCAGAAATGGAGCCTCCAGCTAGCAGGGCAGTCTACCTTTGAGGACAGCATGCCCGGGAAGACGTGAGGACAGGAGTTTGTTCTGTGGGACGTATGTTTGCTGAGTGTCTGGTAGGAGAGATGGATTGACGGAACACAAAACGGGGGCCAGTAAAGTGATTTCTTTCGAATTTAGGGTTTTCTCCTTTCAGTTGAATATTTTTTTTAAAAAAAATCTATTTTTGCCAACCGCAATGAGAAAAGAGCAGCTGAGGTAAGGTAGGATGGAATAGAATAAAAACTTTATTGTCACTTCAGATGTACGCTAATCGGCGTGCGTTAAAATGAAATTCTCGCTGCGTTCGCCGCTCTCAAAAGATTACGATGCGCCATGCGCCCACAGGGAAGAGGCGTATAATGTGCGTGCGTGGGTCTGATGGCTTTTAGCGTGGATGAGTGATTTTACTCAAGGGACCCCGGAGGAGAAGGAAATGGTTTTCAAATGGCCCTATTTTTTAAAAATATAATTTTTAATTTGAACCACGTGGCGCGCGGCCGAAGCTGATTTGAACGGCCGATGTTGTGTGATCGAAGAAAATAGTGGGGGAAACGCCACGGCTCCCTTTGGGATCTCACCAGCCGAGGAAGATTTAAGCGAGGGCCGTGTTTTGTACGTGCGGTTGGAAAAAGAGGCCCTCTGGGGATGGTAGTCTCCCGGGCAAGTGTGGGCACGCTTCACTACCTGTTGGCTAACCTGTGATTCACCTGCCCGGAAATGGGGTGACTCCCCAGAGAATTGGGTGGGAAGGTGTGACTTGTGCGTGAGCAAAGATTTCAGCGACGAGGCCGTGAGAGGGTCAAGATTGCCCCTCGGATGCCTTGGGATGCCCTGGCACAACCTACCTACCCCTGTTTTTCTCATGCTCAGCAACTTTTAAGATGGGTGGACTTCAATTCCCAGGATTCACCAGCCACATAGTCTTAAGTGTACTGGATGGGGAATTCTGGGAGTTCTTTCATTCTTTCTTTCTTTCTTTCTTTCTTTCTTTCTTTCTTTCTTTCCTTCCTTCCTTCCTTCCTTCCTTCCTTTCTTCCTTCCTTCTTTCTCTTTCTCTCTGTTTTCCTTCCTTCCTTCCTTCTTATTTTCTTTCTTTCCTTTCTTCTTTATTGGCCAAGTGTGATTGGACAAACAAGGAATTTGTCTTTGGTGCAGATGCTCTCAGTGTACATTAAAAAGACAAGATAATGTACCTTGCCTTTTGTGTCTTGTCTTTCGTCAAGAATCCTAAGGTGCAAACAATTAATGATGCTCAGAGGGTACAAAATAAGCAACTAGGAAACAAACAATATCAATATTGGGTACTTGAGAGACCGCCTGCTGCCAATCACCTCCCAAAGAACCATTAGATCACACAGATTAGGCCTCCTCTGGGTTCCGTCTACTAGCCAATGCCATCTGGCTACTACCCGGGGGAGGGCCTTCTCTGTAGCAGCTCCGGCCCTTTGGAACAAGTCCCCGCAGAGATTCGGACCCTCACCTCTCTCATTTAACGGCTTCCGAAAAGCCGTTAAAACCTGGCTGTGTCGGCAGGCCTGGGGTCGATGAGTTCCCTTCCCCTCTCGAATCGTCTGGCTGTTGGTTGTTTTTAAATGCCCTGTACTTTTTGCTGTAGTTTTTGTGTTTCCCTTCCCCTCCTTGGGTTTGTGCGCTGCCCTGAGTCCCGCCGGGAATAGGGCGGCATAAATAAAATGAACCTCGGACCTCGAATATAAATCGTAAGGATACAAGCAGCAAAGTTATAGTCCTGCGGTCATAAGCGGGAGGAGGTGGGTGATGGGAACGATGAGAAGACTAATAGTAATAGTAACGCAGCCTTGGTGAATAGTTTGACAGTGTTGTGGGAATTATTTGTTTAGCAGAGTGACGCCGTTCAGGGAAAAACCATCCTTGTGTCTAGTTGTCTTGGTGTGCAGTGCTCTATAGCGTCGTTTTTGAAGGTAGGAGTTGAAATAATTTACGTCCAGGATGCGAGGGATCTGTAAATATTTTCCCAGCCCTCTTTTTGACTCCTGCAGTGTGCAAATCCTCAATGGAAGGCAGGTTGGCAGTAATTGTTTTTTCTGCAGTTCTGATTCTCCTCCGAAGTCTTGTTGGGTTGCAGAGCCAAACCAGATAGTTATAGAGGTGCAGATGAGAGACTCAATAATTCCTCTGTAGAACTGCATAATTGGACAGTTTGAAGTCCACATATCTTAAAGTCCACTGGCTGGGGAATTCTGGGAGTTGAAGTTCTCATCTTAAAGCATGCTGGCTGGGGAATTCTGGGAGTTGAAGTTCTCATCTTAAAGCATGCTGGCTGGGGAATTCTGGGAGATGAAATCCATTCCTCTTAAAACATATTGGCTGGAGAATTCTGGGAGTTGAAGTTCTCATCTTAAAGCATGCTGGCTGGGGAATTCTGGGAGTTGAAGTTCTCATCTTAAAGCATGCTGGCTGGGGAATTCTGGGAATGGAAGTCCATCCATCTTAAAGCAAATTGGCCCGGGGATTCTGGGAGTTGAATTTCACCCATCTTAAAAGTAAATCGGCTGGAGAATTCTGGGAACTGAAGTCCACGCAGCTTAAAGTTGCTGAGTTGAGAAACACTGCCTCTTACGGACTACCAATTAGAGCTGGCCATCCCTGCTTCAGTTCAAATAAAATGAAATAAATTAAACTAATAAATCAAGGAAGTGGGTTAAAGGGTTATGGAAAAGATGGTCTGATGCTGTTAACATTTTTTTTTAAAGTGTTGAAGCTAAAAATTACAGGAAGAAACAACAACAGTAAGATACCTAATAAGAATCTAGATGTCTGAAATAGGAGCCTGTATAATAAGTTTAGTCTTCTGAAGCCAAAATCCCAGCGCTGGGCAGTCAGATAGCCTCTAAATCCAGTAAAGTTTTTTTTAAATTAATTAGTAATTAATTAGTTAAGTACCATGAGCCTAAAGAGTGAGAATTACTGGGGGAGTTTAGGAAGTTGCAGGGGACACCAAATGTATTTATTTATATTTAGTTGATTGACCGAACTTATAGGCTGTTCAGATCAGCATTCACCAGGAATGAATATCAGGAGTATGTTATTATTATATAAAGCCCTGTTGTTATTTGTGGCTATTGTTATTGCTGAAGATCCATTCTTTTGATATATTGTTTTCAAGAGGCCTTGTTGGTAAAGTGATCTTTATCACTTGTTTGTATCTTAGGATGAATGATTGTAACTATGATTTAAGATCTATGACCTGTCACTTCGTTGTTTGCATGTACAGTGAGAGCTTATTATGCACCAGAGACAAATTCCTTGTGTGTTCAATCACACTTGGCCAATAAAGAATTGAATTCTATTCTATTCTGTTGTTCTGTTCTGTTCTATTCTATTATTATGTTCTATTCTATATTCTATGCTATGCTATGCTATGCTATGCTATCCGTGTTTTCCCCAAAATAAGACAGGGTCTTATTTTCTTTTGACCCCAAAAATAAGCACTTGGCCTTATTTTCGGGGAGGGCTTATTATTTTGGGGGTACAGGAGGTGGCGAGCATGGCCACCTCATGGCTGCTGCTGTGTTGCAATATTTTAGGGGAGGGCTTATTTTAGCGCATGCGCTCAAAAACTTGATTGGGCTTCTTATCCGGGGAGGTCTTATTTCTGGGGAATCAGGCTATGTTCTATTCTGTTCTATTTTCTGTATTCCGTATTCTGTTCTATTTTTTATTCTATTCTATTCTATTTTCTATTCCATTCTATTTTCTATTCTATTATACTCTATTCTATTTTGTTCTTCTATTCTACTCTATTCTATTTCCTATTCTATTCTATTTTCTATTCCAATCTACTCTCTATTCTACTCTACTTTCTATTCTATATTCTACTCTATTCTGTTCTATTCTCTATTCTAATCTACTCTACTAAACTCTATTCTATTCTTCTATTCTATTCTCTATTCTATTCTCTATTCTATTCTATTTTCTGTATTCTGTATTCTGTTCTATTTTCTATTCTATTCTATTCTACTCTATTCTATTTTCTATTCCATTCTATTTTCTATTCTATTCTACTCTAGTTTATTCTCTATTCTATTCTATTTTCTATTCTATTCTATTTCCTATTCTATTCTTTCTATTCTATTCTATTTTCTATTCTATTCTACTCTACTCTATTCTGTTCTATTCTCTATTCTATTCTACTCTACTGTACTCTATTCTATTCTTCTATTCTATTCTATTCTATTCCATTCTATTCTCTATTCTATTCTCTATTCTCTATTCTATTCTATTCTATTCTATTCTATAGTGTTTGTTTTCATAACTGTTTTTAAGGAAACTTTGTTTCCCTTACTTTAGAAAGCTTACTATTTCCCCTGCTTTGGCACTCTTCTCATGCATAAATAAAATGTTGCTTTTAAAAAGAATGTTTCGCAGTTCTCTTGAAGGCATCTTTTCAAATCATCCAAACCAATCTTTGTGCTTAGGGGGATAAAAGGGGATAACTCTGCTGCCCCCCCTTAAATATTTTCATTTTTCCCCCTTCTTGCAATTGGTTATTTTGATTTCTCTGAGCTCCCCAGAAGCCTTGAGGATTAGGATGGTGTAGGGTTTCCTATCTAAGCAGGGGATTGGACTAGAAGATCTCCAAGGTCCCTTCCAACTCTGTTATTCTATTATTCTACTTGTTCTCTTGTCTCTTGAATGGTCAAATCGATTTTTTCTTTCTTTCTTGAGACTACAAATTCTGGAGCTGCTCCTTGGAACAGCCACAGCCTGAAAAAGAAGCTGGGTCCAAATAACATTGGCAAAGATTCTAGTCCTCAAACCCAGGCTGGGAGCTCAGAGACAATCTTGCCCTGAAAAACAGGAGAGGGTTGGGCTACATGACCTCTGTGCGTCCTTCCAAGGTTAAGATTTTGTGCATGGAATATAATTTGGGTTTAAATTCTCTGGCTGGAATTAATAATAGTCTGGATTTCGAATTCTTTTATCGGCGGGATAACACGTGCGTTTTTGTCTCTCTTTCCCCGCTTAGCAAATTTAACCGGGCACGATGAGGAGAAAGTGGGGATGGAAAATTTCGAACTGCTCAAAGTTTTGGGAACCGGAGGTAAGTGCAAACCAGGTTTATACGGTTTTTAGCTAGCATTCCCCTGTCTGTCCCTCTTTCTCTCTGTCTTTCTGTCTCTCTTTCTCTCTGTCTCTCTCTCTCTCTCTGTGTGTCTCTTTCTCTATGTGTATGTCTCTCTCTTTCTTTCTCTCTCTGTCTGTCTTTCTCTCTGTCTCTGTGTGTGTCTCCCTCTTTCTCTGTCTCTCTCTTTCTCTCTCTTTCTCTCTGTCTCTTACTCTCTCTGTGTGTGTCTCTTTGTTGCTCTGTCTCTCTCTCTCTTTGTCTCTTTCTCTCTCTGTCTTTCTCTCTCTCCCTGTCTTTCTCTGTCTCTCTCTCTTTCTCTCTCTGCTTCTCTTTCTCTCTCTGTGTGTCTCTCTCTTTCTCTCTCTCTGTCTTTGTCTCTTTCTCTCTCTCTTACTCTCTGTGTGTGTCTCTGTTGCTCTCTCTCTCTCTTTGTCTCTGTCTCTTTCTCTCTCTGTCTTTCTCTCTCTCTGTCTGTCTCTGTCTCTCTGTGTGTGTCTCTCTCTCTTTCTCTCTGTCTCTTTCTCTCTGTCTCTCTCTCTTTCTCTGCTTCTCTGTCTTTCTCTCTGTCTCTCTCTTTCTCTGTCTCTCTCTCTGTCTTTCTGTCTCTTTCTCTCTTTGTCTTTCTATCTCTCTCTCTCTCTCTGTCTCTCTCTCGCCCTCCCTCCCTCTGCCTAATAATAGACAGAGCATTCCCCCCCCCTTTGGTAAAAAAAAAAAACCCATTAAGAATCTTGAAATTGCTGCTAATTTTCACTCTTGATTCACGGGGAGGGATTGAAAAGCGGAGCTGGAAGGGAAATGAAATACGAGGTAGTCCTCAAATTCCAACTGCCGCTGAGCCCTAAATTTCCGTTGCTAACCAAGACATTGGTTAAAAAGTGAATTTTGCCCCGTTTTACGACCTTTCTTGCCACCGTTGTGAAGTTGAATCCCTGTCCTAGCTTAGTCACACGGTCGTTAAGTGAGCTTGTGCATGTTAGACGGTTGCAAAACGGGGTCGCGTGATCCCGGGAACTCTGCGGCCGTCGTAAATAGGACCCCGGGTGCCAAGCATCCTAATTTTGATCCCGGGGATGGTGCTATGGCCGTCAGTGTGAGAAACGGTCGTAAGTTGCTTGTTTCAGCGCTGTCGTAGTTTCAGTCACTAAACAAACCGTTGGAAAGCGAGAAACACCCGCTACGTCCAACCCTGCTTATTGCGTTTCCTTCTGCGCTTCAGCCTACGGGAAGGTGTTCCTGGTCCGTAAACTAACCGGGCACGACACCAGCAAGCTTTACGCCATGAAGGTGCTCCGCAAAGCGGCCATCGTCGCCAAAGCCAAGACGACCGAGCACACGCGGACCGAGCGGACTGTCCTGGAGCACGTCCGCCAGTCGCCTTTCCTCGTGACGCTGCATTACGCCTTCCAGACAGACTCCAAGCTCCACCTGATTCTCGGTAGGTGGGGAGAATCGGGGCCGGAGGAGAAGGGGGAAGGTGGGATTGGGAGGGAGTGGGGGACCTTTGCCAGCGCTAAGGCTTCAATCCGAGCCTCTCCTAGATTACGTGAGCGGAGGGGAGCTGTTCACTCACTTGTACCAACGGGACCATTTCTCGGAGGAGGAAGTACGGTTTTACAGCGGGGAGATCATTTTGGCCATCGAACACCTCCACAAGGTGAGAGCTCTTTCGTTTGCCCATTGCTTAAACCTTCTAGGCCGCCCGTCCCCCATGAACTAAAGCACAGAACATAAAATAGAATAGAATAGAATTTTGGAATAGAATTTTGGAATAGAATTTTGGAATAGAATTTTGGAATAGAATTTTGGAATAGAATTTTGGAATAGAATTTTGGAATAGAATAGAATTTTGGAATAGAATAGAATATAATTTTGGAATAGAATAAAATATAATTTTGGAATAGAATAGAATATAATTTTGGAATAGAATAGAATAGAATTTTGGAACAGAATAGAATAGAATTTTGGAATAGAATTTTGGAATAGAATAGAATATAATTTTGGAATAGAATATAATTTTGGAATAGAATTTTGGAACAGAATAGAATATAATTTTGGAATAGAATTTTGGAATAGAATAGAATAGAATTTTGGAATAGAATAGAATAGAATTTTGGAATAGAATATAATTTTGGAATATAATTTTGGAATAGAATAGAATAGAATTTTGGAACAGAATAGAATAGAATTTTGGAACAGAATAGAATAGAATTTTGGAATAGAATTTTGGAATAGAATATTTGCCCCTGCTTCTGTCAACCTAGCAGTTCGAAAGCACGTAAAAAAATGTGAGTAGAAAAACAGGGACCACCTTTGGTGGGAAGGGAGCAGCGTTCCATGCACCTTCGGCGTTGTGTCATGCCGGCCACATGACCACGGAGACGTCTGTGGACAGCGCTGGCTCTTCGGCTTTAAAACAGAGATGAGCAGCGCCTCCTGGAGTCTGGAACGACTAGCACATCTGTGCGAGGGGAACCTTTTACCTTTTACCTTAGGGAAATGAATGCCAGTCCTGGGTGGGGGCCTTGTCTGATGATTGTAGTTTTGTTGTTGGCGCAAGGAGCCAAAGAGGTTGCCTTTCTCATTCCTCAGCTTGGCATCATTTATCGGGATGTGAAGCTGGAGAACATCCTGCTGGACAACGAGGGTCACGTGGTGCTGACCGACTTCGGCCTGAGCAAAGAATTTGTGACGGAGGATGTGAGTTCGGATTGTCCGGAAAAGCTCCCTTCTTCCCCTAAACGGCATCTGTGATTGTCTGGTTCCTGGGAATGGGGTGATGGTGGTGGTGGTGAGGTGGGGGGGGGAGGGTTGAGGCTTTGTCGGGGGGTGGGGCATCAGGCAGTAAAGACCAGCTTTAGCCAGCAATCGAGAAGATGTGTGGACTTCAATTCCCAGAATTCCCCCGTGGCTGACTGAAGAATTCTGGGAGTTGAAGTCCACAAGTCCCCAAATTTGGAGACCCCCGGATGAGATAATCCTCAGTTCTGATCTGGTTGCTGCTTTCTTCCCTTCTTTAGGCTGCCCAAAATGTGCCTCTTTATTGATTGTCGTCAAAACTCATTTTTCCCTTCCTTCCTTTTTCTTTCTCTTGCCTTCCTTTCTTTCTTTCCTTCCTTCCATCCTATTTATTTCTTTGCTTACTCTTCCTTTCTGTCTGCCTTAATCTTTTCCTTCCTTCCTTTTTCTTCCTTTTTCTCCTTTCTTTCTTTCCTTCCTTCCTCTTCCTTCCTCTTTTCTTCCTTTCATCCTATTTTTTTCTTTTCTTACTCTTTCTTTCTGTCTGCCTTAATCTTTTCCTTCCTTCCTTTTTCTTCCTTTTTCTCCTTTCTCCTTTTTCTTTCCTTCCTTCCTCTTCCTTCCTTTCTCTCTTTTCTTCCTTTCATCCTATTTCTTTCTTTTCTTTCTCTTTCTTTCATTCCTCTTTCTATTTGTCTTTGTCTTTCTCTTTTCTTTCCTTCCTTTTCTTTTTCTTTCTCTCTCTCTTTTTTCTTTTTTCTTTCTTTTTCCTTCCTCTTTCTTTCTTTCTTTCATTTTTCTTTTCTTTCTCTTTCCTTCCTTCCTTCCTTCCTTCTATCCCCTTTTTTCTTTCCCCTTGCCACAGAAAGAACGGACTTTCTCATTTTGCGGCACCATCGAATACATGGCCCCCGAGATAGTACGGAGCAAAAGTGGACATGGCAAGGTGAGAAGCTTGATGTAAAATTCTCTAAAACAGGCCAGAAACCAAATTTCACAAGTATTGAGAGAAAAAAACGGAGGCAGCATTAATTTATCTGCGCAGAAGCTTTGGATAAAAGCTTTTTCTAGTAGAGTGGGAGACACACTTAGGGGGAGCAAGTGGAAGACAGCAAAGTAGAATACAGGTAATCCTCGACCTTACGACCAGAATTGGGACCAGCATTTCCATGGCTAAGCAACACAGTTGTTAAGCGAATCATCGTCCCAATTTTATGACCTTGCTTTTGCCAGCTGTTAAGCACATCACACAGTTAAGGGAATCATTCCATTGTTAAGTGAATGCAGATCCCCCTTTCCCTCCCCCATTCATTTTGAGTGTCGGAAGCCAGCAGGGGGAGGTTGCAAACGGGGATCATGTGACACCCCCCCCCCTGGCCTGAATTTTCACCATGTGACTATCCACGTCATGCCAGTCGTAAACGGGAGGACTGGCTGTCCGTCTCCTTTTTTCAATGCCGTTAGAACTTCAAGCAGTCGCTAAGCAGATGGTCGTAAGTCAAGGACTGCCTGCATTCTACCAGTTCAGTCCCGAGTTGACGTTCTCTCTCTCTCTCTCCCTCCTTCCCTCCCTCCCCCCCCCTCTCTCTCCCCCCTTCGCAGTCTGTGGACTGGTGGAGTTTAGGAATCCTGGTATTTGAGCTTTTGACGGGTGCGTCCCCTTTTACGCTCGAAGGGGAGAAGAACTCGCAGGCGGAGGTCTCCAGGTGAGGCGGGGGCGAACTGGAAGATTTGGGGAGACGGGAGGGGGGGCAGGTAGCCGACGAAATGAGGGGCAAAACCGATCTAGATAACAAGAGCGACGGAAGTTCTTAAAAGGAATTTGTCCCTGCTCCTTCCAACTTCTCGAGCCTTGGTGGCGCAGTGGTTAGAGGGCGGTACTGCAGGCGACTTCTGCTGCCTGCCAGCTGCCGGCAACTTGCCAGTTCAAATCTCACTAGGCTCAAGGTTGACTCAGCCTTCCGAGGTGGGTCAAATGAGGACCCAGGTTGTTAGGGGCAAGAGGTTGACTCTTGCTTGGAGAGGGCTGTAAAAGCACTGTGAATTCTTTCCTTCCTTCCTTCCTTCCCTCCCTCCTTCCTTCCTTGTGGTTAGAATGCAGAATTGCAGGCTAACTCTGCCCACAGCCAGGAAGTTCGATCCTGACCGGCTCAATGTTGACTCAGCCTTCCGTCCTTCTGAGGTCGTTAAAATGAGGACCCAGATTGTTAGGGGCGAGAGGCTGACTCTGTAAACCGCTTAGAGAGGGGCTGTAAAAGCACAGAGAAGCGGTATATAAGCCTTGAGTGCTGTTGCTATTCTAGACGGATCCTGAAGTGCAGCCCCCCTTTCCCGTCGCTCATCGGCCACGACGCTCGCGACCTCCTCCAGAAGCTCCTGTGCAAAGACCCCAAGAAACGCTTGGGATCCGGCCCGATGGGGGCCCAGGAGATTAAAGAGCACCCCTTCTTCAGGGTAAGGTTTGCGAGTCCTGCGCCCCCCCCCCCCCTTGGAGACGTTGGGCAGGGTGGATTCCTGGCCAGCCTTTCCCTCCAGAGTCCATTTCCCAGAGAAATTGTGCCTGCAAGGATTGGGAGAACCGATTATCCCTGCACAATGCCTAGTTTATTCTGCTTTGTTGGGATTTTATCTTTGTTTCGAGCCTCAGTGACTTTTAAGGTGTGTGGATTTCAACTCCCAGAATCCTCTAGCCTGCATTTTGGGAGTCAAAGTTCACCCATCTTCAAGTGTGCTGGCTAGGGGATTCTGGGAGTTGGAGTCCACCCCTCTTAAAGCATGCTGGCTGGGGGATTCTGGGAGTTGGAGTCCACCCCTCTTAAAGCATGCTGGCTGGGGATTCTGGGAGTTGGAGTCCACCCCTCTTAAAGCATGCTGGCTGGGGGATTCTGGGAGTTGAAATCCACCCATCTTAAAGCCTGCTGGCTGGGGGATTCTGGAAGTTGAAGTCCCCCCATCTTAAAGCATGCTGGCTGGGGGATTCTGGGAGTTGAAATCCACCCATCTTAAAGCAGGCTGGCTGGGAATTCTGGGAGTTGAAATCCACCCATCTTAAAGCCTGCTGGCTGGGGGATTCTGGGAGTTGAAGTCCCCCCCTCTTAAAACATGCTGGCTGGGGGATTCTGGGAGTTGAAGTCTATCCATCTTAAACCTTGCTGGCTGGGGGATTCTGGGAGTTGGAGTCCACCCATCTTAAAACATGCTGGCTGGGGGATTCTGGGAGTTGAAATCCACCCATCTTAAAGCATGCTGGCTGGGAAATTCTGGGAGTTGAAATCCACCCATCTTAAAGCCTGCTGGCTGGGGGATTCTGGGAGTTGAAGTCCCCCCCTCTTAAAACATGCTGGCTGGGGGATTCTGGGAGTTGAAGTCTATCCATCTTAAACCTTGCTGGCTGGGGGATTCTGGGAGTTGGAGTCCACCCATCTTAAAACATGCTGGCTGGGGGATTCTGGGAGTTGGAGTCCACCCGTCTTGAAATTGTTGAGGTTGAGCAACACTGAGTTGGTTTATCTCTGCAGCCTAGTTATATCTTCTCCCCAATTATTTTTTTTCCTCCCCTCCAGTCCTTGGACTGGGATGAATAGCAGCACGCCGGATCAGGCCGCCGTTTAAACCCCTCATTCGTCACGAGTTGGACGTGCGAAACTTTGCCGAAGAATTCACCAGCTTGGAGCCCATCTACTCTCCGGCGGGCACCCCTCCCAGCCTAGACCGTGTCTTCCAGGTAGGTCCCCCTACAAATGCCATATTTTGCAATGGTATTGCAGATGGCAGCCCTCATTTTATGATTTAAAAAAAAAATACCCAGCACTTAGTAAGCATTACGGCAAAATTGCGGCGAAAGTAACAAAAATAACAAACAATGGGTTCATTGGAACCACTGCAGCATTCACAATTACAACTCACTTAACGGCCACCGCAAAAAAGCACCATAAAATCGGATGTTATTATAACCGGCATAGGCAGGCGGTCGTAACTTGAGGACTCTCTCAGTCATTGGATAGGGTTCATTGAAAGAAAGTGTTGGTGAAAAGATTTAATATTGCAGTAATCGGTTGGTGATCTGTTAATCCTGGCAGTCATGTTCTATCAGTAATAATATTTGTGGCAAAATGAATTATTATTATTATTATTAATATTTTTTATTATTTTATATCATAAATTTCCATTTCTAGATTGAACAGTGTATTTTCTAGGTGCCAACGTGTTAACTTATTAACATCATCATAATCATTATAATCATGCACATATAAGCATATATACAATAATATCAATTGTTGAAAAGTATATTATCTTCCATTATAATATCAATGATATAATCATCAAAAAAGGTGGCTCAGTGGCTAAGATACGTGTTCAGAAAGGTCGGCAGTTTAGCGGTTCGAATCCCCAGCGCCGCATAACGGAGTGAGCTCCCGTTCCTTGTCCCAGCTTCTGCCAACCTAGCAGTTCGAAGCAGGTAAAAAATGCAAGTAGAAAAATAGGAGCCACCGTTGGTGGGAAGGGAACAGCGTTCCGTGCGTCTTCGGCGTTGAGTCATGCCAGCCACATGATCACGGAGACGTCTTCGGACAGCGCTGGCTCTTCGGCTTTGAAACGGAGATGAGCACCGCCCCCTAGAGTCAGGAACGACTGGCACATATGTGCGAGGGGAACCTTTACCTTTACCTTTAACCATCAAATATTTGCTAATCATTTTTTCTTCTCATCTACTCCATATTTCACATAAATCCACTCCTCTAACCTCTGTATCTGTCAACTAACCATTTGTAGAAAAAGTTCCCAGGTCACAAAATATTCCGAGTTTCCTTTTTCTTGATTTTTAGAGTTAACCTATTGACAAAATGAACTTAAGGGTAGGGAAAACATCAGGTTAATCAGTCTCGTCCCAGAGCAGGCACCTTGGGAAGTTGTAAAGTTCAAGGCAATAAAATTTAAAATTCATTGGTCCAAATTGTCATTTTGCTGCGTTGGGATTTTTCTACGTATTCAAACGTCCTGGATGAGGGACCCTCAAATAACTGGAACGAGGGAGAATTAAACCAACTTAAGCCACAGAGAGAAGGAAAGCCATCGGAGAGATTTTGAAAAGGAAAAAAAAAATCTTTCCGAGCGGTTTAAAAAATTGCCGCCCGAAAAATTGTGGTTTTCGCTTAGAAACCAGCTGGGTTTTGTTTGTTTTTTCGCGATCTAAAATCATTTCAGGAAGCCCCTTGCGCGCACTTACTCATCTGCGAAGACGCTGGAACAGAATAACAGTGCAGTTTTTTTTTTCATGGTGGTGGACTAGATTCTTCTTTTTTTTTGCTTGGCGAGTTTCAAAATGTTCTTTTAACTTCCTCCTTTTTCTTAGCAACCAGCCAGCGACGGTGTGTGTAAGTTTTTTTTGCAGCCAGGGTGAAATTTCTTTGGACAAAATGACACCCCAAGAACTGGAGTCCTCTTAATAATTCAAAAGAGATACTCACCTTCTACATGAAAATGTTTCTCAACTTAACAATCATATATTTAGCAACTGTTCAAAGTTACAACAGGCCCTCAAAAAAGTGCATATGATGGGCTGACGAACTATTGCAGCTTCCTTGGGATGGGGGGGTGTCATGTGAACAAAATATGGGTGCTCCATTCACTTGAGAGAGCCGAGGTGGCGCAGTGGTAAATGCAGCACTGCAGACTAATTAGCAATTAGCAATAGTTAGACTTATATACCGCTTCATAGGGCTTTCAGCCCTCTCTAAGCGGTTTACAGAGTCAGCATATTGCCCCCAACAACAATCCAGGTCTCATTTTACCCACCTCGGAAGGATGGAAGGCTGAGTCAACCCTGAGCCGGTGAGATTTGAACAGCCGAACTGCAGATAACAGTCAGCTGAAGTGGCCTGCAGTACAGCACTCTAACCACTGCGCCACCTCGGCTGACTGTTATCTGCAGTTCGGCTGTTCAAATCTCACCGGCTCAGGGTTGACTCAGCCTTCCATCCTTCCGAGGTGGGTGAAATGAGGACCCGGATTGTTGTTGGGGGCGATATGCTGACTCTGTAAACCGCTTAGAGAGGGCTGAAAGCCCTATGAAGCGGTATATAAGTCTAACTACTATTGCTATTGCTATTTGAATTTGATTCTCCCAACGAAAGACGGATGGGTCAGAAAAATAAATGATGGGGATGTGTTCTGACGAAAGCCGAGACAAGCGTAAAATGGAATGTCCTTTAATAACAAAACCAGAATCTCGGTGGCTGAAAGCCAAGTAAACAAACAGATAAGGATCTTGGCAGCAAGTCCGACACTTTGGCAGCAATTCAAACTAACTCTGGCAGCAATCCAGCCTGCCAAGTTAGTTTCTCTTTAGTCCAAGCGTTGACTTCTGCAAGAAGGGCGTGGCACAAGCAGTCTCTTTTATAGTCTGGAGAGGAGCTTAATGACCATCAGCCGAGTGTAATTACCTCCGGTTTTTCTCTCCAAAAGGGATACTCCTTCATTGCCCCGTCAATCCTCTTCAACCGTAATGCTGTGACTGCTGACATACTTGAAGCAGCGTACGACGGAGAGCGTCCCGGAAGGTCTGCGGTGGCCCGCAGTGCCATGATGAAGGTAAGGGGGGGGGGGGGGAATTGTCCTCAGAAGGAGAAGCAGGAAGCCATAGGAGAGGGGGACTGCAGACTCAGACAGTGAGGAGGTTGGGGAGGCACCTGGGGCAGTCCTGGTGTCTGGGGAAGGCTCTAAGGAGGGTTCTGTGTCGGAGGCAGAGAGGGGGCCAGGGCCATCTGACAGTTATCAGCTGCCTTCGGAGTCAGACATCAGTGAGGCAGAAGAACAGTGGAGCCTGTTCCCAGTGTGTGCATGTGCAGAGTTGCTAGACACGAAGGGAACAGCTAAAGAACAGGGGTTGACTTGGGAGTAAAGCCACAGGTAGACGGTGAATGGCCCCTCCCAGAGGAAATAAAAGAGGAGCGAAAAGGGAGTGGAGTTTGCAGGAGACCATGAGTTCGATTAATTAGTGTGAAGATTTGTACGTGACTCTCCTGGCGAAGCATTTTCTTGTACAACGTTTGGAAGATATCGGCCTGGCAGCTCTCCAAGCCTGATAAGGTCTGTGGTTGTAAAAACACCCTTAAAAGACTGTTGGCTGGGACTTTGTTGGACGGGAATGAGAGGAAGTCACATGAGCTTAATCAAAAGGGGTTTTATCAGGACAAGGAGTCTGCTTCATGGAGCAGACAGTGGCTGTGGCTCGAATTCGGTTCACACAACTTGCTTCAAACCCTGCGATGGGGATATCCAAACGGGGGCCTCAAAAAGTTTCCCAGATACAGGTAGTCCTCAGCGTATGACCGCAACGGAGCCCCAAATTTTTGTTGCTAAGTGAGACGTCGGCTTTAAGTGAATTTTGCCTCATTTTTATGAGCTTTCGTGCCATGGGTTGTTAAGGGAAATCACTGCCTTTAAGTTGTTAAAGAGAATCTGACTCCTCCCCCCCCCCCCGTTGATTTTACGATTTGCTTAACGACTGCCAGGGCTTATGACTGTAATTTTGGAGTGATTTATGGTCGTAGGTCAAGGATTATCAAGATCAAGGAAGTCAAGGAAGTTGAAAGTCAAAAGTTTTCACGATAGTCCAGGCATTAATTGGATCCACAGAGTTTGTAAGCATTTGTGGTCATTTAGAAGCCAAATTAAGTGATTCTACTTGCAATGCTAAGAGCAAGAATCACCCGTCTCACTTACTAACTTCCCTGCTTCTCTCTCTCCTTTCTCTCTCTTTCAGGATTCTTCGTTCTTCCAAAAATATGAGATGGATTTGGTGGAGCCCCCACTGGGGGAAGGAAGCTTCTCCGTCTGCCGCCGTTGCCAACATCGACAAAACGGGACGGAATATGCGGTCAAAATCATCAGCAAAGGTAGTAAATTTTTATTTCCTTTCTCCAAAGGGCTTTTTGCCACTCGCTAGCCTCATCCATCCAGAAAGGTTCTACTTTATTATTTATATTTATTTTTTATTTTATTTATGTATTTATTTCATGTTTTATATTTATTTCATGTTCGTATCTTTTATATTTCCCATTTCAGATTTATCCATATTTATTATTTTATATTATATTTTATAATATAATATTTAAAATGTTATATTTTATATTTTATAATATTTTATAACATACATTTTATAACATTTTATAACATTTTATAATATTTTAACATTTTATAATAATATTTTATAATATTTTATATTCTATAATTATAATATTTATATTTATAATATTTATAATATTTTTAACATTTTATAACATTGTATAATATTTTATAATATTTTATAATATTTATATATTATATATTATTTACATTTCATTTTATATTTTCATCTTTTATGTTTTAGATTTATTTATATTTCATTTATATTTATTTTATATTATATTTTATTTATTATTTTATTTATTGTTTTATTTATTATTTTATTATTTATTATTATTATTTATTATTATTTTATTTATTTATTATTTTATTTATTTGTTTAGTTGTTTTGTCATTTTATTTTATTTATTTTTTATTTTATTTTTGGTTCTTTTTATGCCGAGTCGATCTCGGGTTTCTGACCCCAGAAACTCCTGTTTGGACGCAGCACGCAAAATGCTCAGGGGAGTCGGTGAGCAGGGGCATTTATACATGTGGCCTCAGTCAATCAGGAGGGACCGATGGAAGCAGCCAATCGGAAATGCCTTCTATCGCTCCGCCTTTTAAAGGGGCCTTTTGTCCCTATCCCAACCTGCGACAGCCGAAATTCATCTCTACGGCTAAGAACTCAGTCCAATCTTGAGCCAGATTTAAGTGGGTGGCCGGGCTATTAATATCAGCCAGCAAGGAAAAAAAATCCATTTTCAGTCCTGTTTCTCCCCCGCGTCGAAAGAGAAACCGATGCAAGGTGTGGGGAGGACTGAGAAACTTTCTTGCTCCTGATGGGGCTGTGTTCGAATCCCTGAAATCAACAATTCTCCCCTTGGCGAGGTCAGCGGTGCCACTAAGCTAGCTGAAGAGGCCGTCACCGGGTTAAAACTGACGCTGCGTGAAAACGAGGGAGGATGATGGGGTGCGAAGGCTACGAGATTGGCGGGGGGAGGAACTTTATAGTTGTGGAATGGGACATGGGGGCTCAGTGGTTAAGACACTGGGCTTGTCGATCAGAAAGGACGGCAGTTGGGTAGTTCGAATCCCTAGCGCCGCGTAACGGAGTGAGCTCCCGTGACTTGTCCCAGCTTCTGCCAACCTATCAGTTTGAAAGCAGGTAAAAAATGCAAGTAGAGAAATAGGGACCCCCTTTGGTGGGAAGGGAACAGCGTTCCGTGTGCCTTCGGCATTGAGTCATGCCGGCCACAGGACCCAGGAGACGTCTTCAGACAGCACTGGCTCTTCGGATTTGAAACCGAGATGAGCACCGCCCCCTAGAGTCGGGAACGACTAGCACCTATGCGGTAGGGGAACCTTTAGCTTTACCTTCAGTCAGCTGCGATGGAAAGTGGCACCTTTCTCCTCCTTTTCCCGGTGCAGGATGGAAGTCAAACCCAGCGTGAGGTGGCGGCTCTGCAGATCTGCGAAACCCACCCGAACATTGTCAAACTTCACGATATTCATCACGACCAGGTGAGGATCCTCGTTCTTGGAGAGGAAGCCCTTCGAGAAACGCAATCTAGTTAAGGACGAAGAGGTTGGAGGCTGAGATTTGTTTTGACTCCGATCCCAAACAACGACAAGCCCTTTGTAGTTAACGAAACGTTCCCTTTATTAGGAGCACTGACAAAAAAGTTTCTCTCTCACCGCAGGCTAACGAGTCTGGCCAGCAGGGAGATGAATAGTTCTCTGCCACATCTATTCATCTCTGCCCCTGCCTTTTATCCCCAGAGCTAGGGTGGGGCTTCGCTAGCAGCGGTAGTTCTTCCGTCCCGAGGACCGGCCCATAGATTTCCACTGTTTCTCTCCTCTACCATATCTATTTATCTCTGCCCCCTGCCTTTTATCCCCAGAGCTAGGGTGGGGATTCGCTAGCAGCGGTGGCTCTTCCGTCCCAAGGACTGGCCCATAGATTTCCACTGCTCTCTCTCCTCTGTCATATCTATTTATCTCTGCCCCCTGCCTTTTATCCCAGAGCTAGGGTGGGGATTCGCTAGCAGCGGTGGCTCTTCCGTCCCAAGGACTGGCCCATAGATTTCCACTGCTCTCCTCTCCTCTGTCATATCTATTTATCTCTGCCCCCTGCCTTTTATCCCCAGAGCTAGGCTGGGGCTTCGCTAGCAGCGGTAGATCTTCCGTCCCAAGGACCGGCCCATAGATTTCCACTGTTCTCCTCTCCTCTGTCACATCTATTCATCTCCGCCCCCTGCCTTTTATCCCCAGAGCTAGGGTGGGGCTTCGCTAGCAGCAGTGCCTCTTCCGTCCCAAGGACCGGCCCATAGATTTCCACTGTTCTCCTCTCCTCTGGCTTATGCACATCTGTGTGTCAAGCATTGGGCCAAGCTGTTCCTCCTCTTCCTCATCGGCCACCTCCAGACCTGGGGGCTGTTGACTCTCCATCTGAGAGCTGACGGACGGCCCAGGCTCCGCCTCTGTCTCTCTCTGACAGCTCCATTCCCTCTTCCGCCTGCTTTCTTAGTTGTTCTCGTCTTCTGGCAGCTCTGCACATGCACACACTGGGAACAGGCTCCAGCTGTTCTTCTGCCTCACTGAGCTCCCACTCTGCCTCTGACGCAGAGCTGTCCTCAGCCCTCCAGGACTGGCCCATGTTCCTCCCCAACCTCCTCAATGTCTGACTCGGCTGCTGAGCAGAGCTGGCCGTCGGCGGGCCTCAACAGCCGTTAAGTACCAAGGCGCCGCTGTTATGTCCCCATTTTTTGTCCTTCTTTATCCGTAGTATCACACGTACCTGGTGATGGAATTGCTGAGGGGCGGGGAACTCCTGGACCGGATCAAGAAGAAGCAACACTTCAGCGAATCGGAAGCCAGCCAGATCATGCGCAGCTTGGTTTCCGCTGTCAGCTTCATGCACGACTCGGGAGTGGTACATCGGGACCTCAAGCCCGAGGTACGCTAGGAAAAGGGGCGGGCTGGGCTCCCAGGGAAGATGCTTGGTGAAAGAGCCCAAAATTGCATTTCAAGAGGTTTTCCGTTTTTAACCCGTCAATGTTTGGTTTAAAATTGAATTATAAGATAGCAATGTGTCCTGACCCCCCTCCTTGCTCGTTCAGAAATGACAGCCAGACAGAACTTCAAAGTTTACCAGTCCCGGCTCGAGCTGGCTGCGAGCCCAAAATAAACATAGGTAAATTCTCTGGCAAAACGTTAAACAGCAAATGCAAAAACAAACTCTCACGGCAAACCAGGTTTACCGAAAGCAAATCACTTATCCAAGTGCTTCTTTGAATCATGAATATGAACAGGAACGGAACGGAACTAACGAACAACGTTGACTTCTGCAACTAAGGCGTGGCACCATCAGTCTTTTATCCACAGGAGGAGATCCTAAACGAGCCCCAGCTGCTTGTTATCTTCTCCTGTGAGCATCCTGAAACCACTCACAGGAGATTTCTGTGTCCGTCTGATAGCAGCAATGGCACTTAGATTTATATACCGCTTCACAGGGCTTTACAATCCCCTCTAAGCGGTTTACAGAGTCAGCCTCTTGCCCCCAACAATTCTGGGTCCTCATTTTACTGACCACAGAAGGACGAATGGCTGGAGATGTTACTACTTGGAACTTTGACAGCTTTATGTTGCTAAGTGAGAAAGTCCCTAAGTGGGTTTTGTCCCCTTTTTGACGGCTCTTCTTGCCGCGTGGGCTAAGTGAATCCCCGTCGTCGTTAAGTTAGCAATCCGGCTGTTAAATGAATCTGGCGTCCCCGTTGACCTGGCTTGTCGGAAGGTCGCAAACGGGAACGGCCGGACCCCGGGGAACGCAGCAACCGTCGTAAATGCGAGTCAGTTGCCAAGCGCCTGAAGATAAACCACGTGACTGTAGCGATGCTGCAACGGTCGTTAAGTGTGAAAAATGCCCCCTCGTCGCTTTCTTCGGCGCTGTTGCCAATTCAACGTCGAGGGCTACCTGTAATTCTGTGGTCCCTTTGCTCCTAGAATATTCTCTACGCAGACGAGTCGGAGGGCGCCCCCGTGAAGGTGATCGACTTCGGCTTTGCCCGTCTCTGCCCTCAAAATTCGCAGCCCATGCAGACCCCCTGCTTCACCCTCCAGTACGCGGCCCCCGAACTTTTGCAGGACGGAGGCTACGATGAATCTTGTGATCTCTGGAGCCTGGGGGTGATCTTGGTAGGTTGAGCTTGTCGAAAGGGATGGGGAAAGTTGTTCCATAGGCTGATAGGTTATAAATGAGGGGGGGGGGGGTCCTTGGTGGTTTCTAAGATGGCTTGTTTTCTTGCAGACGTCTCGTGACCCAACTAGGTAACATCATCAGGGCTGGAAGGGAATGGGGATTGCGGAGAGGAGATCCTTGGTGCTCTCTGAGCTTGGTGGTTTTCTTGCAGATGTTTCTTGACCTGTTTCCCTGAAAATAAGCCCCCCACCCCTAAAATATTATGATGATTAGGGGGCTGGAGACTAAAACACATGAAGAACGGTTGCAGGAACTGGGTAGGTCTAGTTTGATGAAAAGAAGGACTAGGGGAGACAGGATAGCAGTCTTCCAATATCTCAGGGGTTGCCCCAAAGAAGAGGGAGTCAAGCTATTCTCCAAGGCACCTGAAGGCAGGACAAGAAGCAATGGGTGGAAACTAATCAAGGAGAGAAGCAACTTAGAACTAAGGAGACATTTCCTGAGAGTTAGAACAATTAATCAGTGGAACAGAAGTTGCCTCCAGAAGTTGTGAATGCCAACACTGGAGGTTTTTAAGAAGTATTGGATAGCCATTTGTCTGAAACGGTATAGGGTTTCCTGCTTAGGCAGGGGGTTGGACTAGAAGACCTCCAAGGTCCCTTCCAACTCTGCTATTGTATTTGTATTTAAAGGAATGTGCAGCAATTTCTTGGGGGGGGGGAGGAGGGAGAAGGGGGCAACATGGCCCACATATCCCACATGGATGGCGCCTGCCATCCACATGGAATGACCTCCCGGAAGCCGCTCTTAGTGGCGGCCGCAAAAATAGCGGCAGTCCCAGAGACGCTAGGGCTGGCAAGAGTGTGTCAGAAATAGAACTTTCTGCCCTCTCTGGACCAGCTGATCTGTGGGCTGCGGGCCGAGGTTAAGGGGGCCTCCTGCACCTCAAAAAAAATAAGACCTCCTCCTCCTTCTATACTGATGATGTTACTTAGTTGGGCCATGAAACGTCCGCAAGGAAACCACCAAGGTCAAAGAGCACCAAGGACCCACAGTTGTCCTCTTCCTCCTCCTCCTCCTCCTTCTACATTTTACAACAAACCCCATTCCTTTCTAGCCTGATGATGTTCCCTAGTTGGGTCATGAAACGCCTGCAAGAAAAAAAATCCAAGCAAATAGCAATAGCAATAGCAGACTCATATACCGCTTCATAGGGCTTTCAGCCCTCTCTAAGCGGGTTACAGAGTCAGCTTATCACCCCCACAGTCTGGGTCCTCACTTCACCCACCTCGGAAGGATGGAAGGCTGAGTCAACCTTGAGCCGGTGAGATTAGAACCGCCGAGCTGCAGATAACAGTCAGCTGAAGTGGCCTGCAGTACTGCACCCTAACCACTGCACCACCTCGGCCCCAAGTTTTTGTAATTGTTTGGGGGGGGGGCATTGAGGGGAACCAGGGGGTCAGGACAGTCAACGGGCTGAAGGCGCCATTCAGCCAAAGCGGGAAATCACCCTGTTTAATCTTCTTGGGGGGGGCATCCCTTTTACCACCACCCTTCGAGGTAGGACAGGCTGCAAGTCATACAGGGGAGACGTGATGTTGCTGTGTGTCCCCTTCTGCTCATATGCTCCTCCTCCCTTCCAGTACACCATCTCTGGCCAGGTCCCTTTCCACAGTAGCCAGGAAGGCAGCGCCATCAGCCACGCGGCCGACATCATGCACAAAATCAAGGAAGGGCAGTTCTCCCTGGAGAGCGAGGCTTGGAAGAACGTGTCCGAAGAGGCCAAGGAACTGGTTCGAGGTGAGGGGGGGGATGGACAGCCGGGCGTGGGAATGGGGGAACCTTCCGGGGGGGGAGAGCATTGGGGGGTCCTACGTTCACACAACACCACGCTTAAATCAGGTCAGGTCAATCAGGCCTAATGCCCCTAGTTAAGGATTTGATGGAATAGCAATAGCTCTTAAGACTTATATGCCGCTTCGCAGTGCTTTACAGCCCCTCTCTAAGCGGTTTGCAGAATCGGCCTCTTGCCCCCAACAATCTGGGTCCTCCTTTTACTGAAGGACGGAAGGCTGAGTCAACCTTGAGCTGGTCAGGATTGAACTGTTGGCTGTGGGCAGAGTTTGCCTGAAATGCTGCATTCTAACAGGGAGGGAGGAAGGAAAATAGCAATGGCCCTTAGACTTATACCGCTTCACAGTGCTTTACAGCCTCTCTAAGCGATTTACAGAATCAGCTTCTTGCCCCCAACAATCTGGGTCCTCATTCGATCGACCTCGGAAAGGACGGAAAGCTGAGTCAACCTTGAGCCGGTCGGGATCGAACTGCTGACAGGGCAGCTTGCAATACTGCATTCTAACCACTGGGAGGGAGGGAGGGGGGAGGGAAGGGAGGAAGGAAGGAAGGAAGGAAGGGCAATAGCATTTATATACTGCTTCAGTGCCTTACAGCCCTCTCTAAGCGGTTTACAGAGTCAGCCTCTTGCCCCCAACAATCTGGGTCCTCATTCTACCGACCTCGGAAGGACAGAAGGCTGAGTCAACCTTGAGCAGGTCGGGATCGAACTGCTGACAGTGGGCAGCTTGCAATACTGGATTCTAATCACTGGGAAGGAAGGAAGGAAGGAAGGAAGGAAGGAAGGAAGGAAGGAAGGAAGGAAGGAAGGGCAATAGCATTTATATACCACTTCAGTGCCTTACAGCACTCTCTAAGCGGTTTACAGAGTCAGCTTCTTCCCCCAACAATCTGGGTCCTCATTTGACCCACCTCGGAAGGACGGAAGGCTGAGTCAACCTTGAGCCTGGTGGGATTCCAACTTCCAAAGTGCAGGCAGCCGGCAATCAGCAGAAGGAGCCTGCAGTACCGCCCTCTAGCCACTGCGCCACTGCGACGTTTGCTGTGCAAACCCAGCCCGTTTGGGTGACTTTTAGGATTAAATGTGTGTGGTTGAGATGTAGAGAAGAGGTTAAGTGGGTTCGGGCGTGTTGTGTAACACCGCCTGTCCATCTCACGGCGAAGAAGGGAGCAGAGGTTTCACCACCGGAGCAACTTCTGCATTGTAGCAGCGACGTTGTTCCAAGTTTTTTTTTTAGCACAAGTCACGAGGGTTTTCAATTTTACCAGATAATCCTCACCTTACAGACATCCATTTAGTGGCCGTTCGACGTTATGGCGGCCCTGGGAAAAGGTTGTTCGGCGAATCCCGTGTCCCCGCTGACTTGCCTTGTCAGAAGGTCACCAAGGGGGGATCATGTGACCATGGGGGGGAGGAGAGAAAGCTTGCAAGGGTCGCAAGTGTGAAAAAACGACCCTTGCTCGCTTTTTCTAGTGCCGTTGCAGCTTCGATCGGTCGCTAAATGGACATTTGTAAGTCGCAGACTAATTGTACCGTGTTTCCCGAAAATAAAACAGGGTCTTATTCTTTTGACTCCGGAAGAAATGCTTGGTCTTATTTTTGGGGAGGTCTTATTATTTTTGGTGTGCAGGAGGCAGAGAACGTGGTCACCGCATGGCTACTGCTGCGTTGCAATATTTTCGGGGAGGGCTTATTTCTTTGGGGCGGTCTTATTTTCAGGGAAACAGGGTAGTGAAATAGGGGAGGGGGAAAGACACCGTTGCGTTGGCCGAGGAGGAGGCTTTTGTGATTTTAATCTCATCTGTCCGTGTTTGGCCAGGTCTCCTGACGGTCGACCCCGCCAAGCGGTTGAAAATGTCCAACTTACGGTACAACGAGTGGCTCCAAGATGGCAGCGCCCTCTCGTCCACACGCTCATGACACCGGACATCCTCGAGAGCTCCGGGCCCGCCGTGCGAACGGGCGTCAATGTGACGTTTATGGTGAGAGTATACGGTTTTGAGGCTGGGGGATTCGGTTTCCCTCCCCCCGAGGGGACGGATGGGATGGGACAAGGTGTGATTGTATGGGAGAAGGTTGTTGAGTGCCATCTAAAAACTATCAGCCCCCACCCCACCCCCTTCAAAGCAATCTCTGGATTGGGGAAAAAACATGATTTCTTAGCCTTTGGAGAAGGCAAAAATGAAAAAAAATATTGGCTGCATCTTAAAACAGGCTTACCCAGTTTATATAACTCAGTGTCCTATATTTATGAAATCAATCATATCATCTATCTATCTATCGCTAGATGATATATAGCTAGATGATATATAGATATAGATATAACTGGATGATAGATATAACTAGATGAGTTATATCTATCACAAGATGATAGATAGCTAGATGATAGATTAGAGCTAGATGATAGATGATAGATAGATAGATAGATAGATAGATAGATAGATAGATAGATAGATAGATAGATAGATAGATAGATAGATGGATGGATGGAAGAGATGATAGTTGATAGAGATGATGGATGGATGGATGAAAGAGATAGATAGATAGATAGATAGATGGATTGGTGTATGGAGTAGATAGATAGATAGATAGATAGATAGATGATAGATAGATAGATAGATAGATAGATAGATAGATAGATAGATAGATAGATAGATAGATAGATGATAGATAGATCAGTGTCTATATCTATGGTTGAGTGTCCTATAGAGAGACGTGGTGGCTCAGGGGATAAGACGCTGAGCTTGTCGATCAGAAAGGTCAGCAGTTCAGCGGTTCGAATCCCTAGCGCTGTGTAGCGGATTGAGCTCCCATTCCTTGTCCCAGCTTCTGCCAACCGAGCAGTTCGAAAGCACGTAAAAAATACAAATAGAAAAATAGGTGGGAACAGCGTTCCATGCGCCTTCGGCATTGAGTCATGCCGGCCATATGACCACGGAGACGTCTTCGGACAGCGCTGGCTCTTCAGCTTTCAGAGATGAGCACCGGCCCCTAGAGTCAGGAACGACTAGCACATATGTGCAAGAATCTTTTCCTTTACCTATATTAATTTTTGCTTCAAAAGATGCATTAGGAATTATTTTCCATTTAGGTCTTGTTTTCAGGGAAATACGGCACTGAATGCATCCATCTGATTGACAATCTTAACTGGGGCTTATTTGGGGGGTAGGGCTTATATTACAAGAATCCTGAGAAATCATGCGAGGGCTAATTTTCAAGTCTTATTTTGGGGGAAACAAGGTATGTAATGTGAAAATATATAAACAAAACTATATTTTTTTAAAGGAAACAGAAGGCAATCCTTTTTTTGATATATATAAAAAAATTAAAACAACATTTTCTCTCTCTTGTCGTCTAGGCCTTCAATAAGGGAAAGCGCGAAGGTTTTTTTCTGAAAAGTGTGGAAAACGCCCCTCTGGCTAAACGGCGCAAGCTGAAGATGTCCAGCACCGGTGCTGAGGGTCGCCGAAGCAGCAGCTCCTCCTCTTCCTCCTCTTCTTCGGGGTCCTCCTCCCGTCCCCCCAAAGCCAAGATCCCCACCATTCGCCACGACCCCCCCTCGTAGCAGCCGGAGGGGGGGGGGGGCGGGAAGGGGGCGAGCACTGAAACGCTGGATGGGAAAAGGGGTATTTATTGTCTATGTTTGCTGTCTGGGGAGCGTCGGGAGCCCGGCTTCCACTTCCCCATTTCAAGCCCACCCACCCGCCATGATGTGACACTTTCATTCAGAAATGGGGCAGGGGGGGGGTTGATTACCACGAGGACGCAGCCAAGGGAGGTTTTGCTACTCCGAGCTGTTTTTAATGTGGAGAGCGTCACCATTTTATTTCCTACCCAGTCTGGCGCTTTTCTGCATGCCTGTTTCCCCAGCCCTCCATTGGGAATGAAATTAAGACTGTTGTAGAGACAGGCTGCCATTTTCCAAACTACCAGCAGAGGGCAGTGGTCCTCTTCGATGTCCCCACCCCACTGGTGGTGAGCTGCGTTATTGCAAATCCATACCTGGGATTATTTTAAGACAGACAGTTACTTTAATGGGATTGTTTTTTTTTAATCAGGGTCGGTAGCATTTAATTTTTTTTATAAGATGTTAATAGGAAGGGATTTGACCTTCTGAGGCCAAAACTGCATTCTGGAGAAGGAGAATATTTTCTCCCGCTTTACAGGTAGTCCCTGATTTACAACAGTTCATTCAGTGACCGTTGAAGTTACAACACAGGGAGAAAAAGGATTTACGACCGTTTTCAAGTTGCGGCATCCCACGGCCACATGATTCAGATGCTTGGCAACTGTCTCATATTTACGATGGCGTAGTGTTCCGGGGGTCACATTTTGCGACCTTCTGATCAGCACAGGGGAAAAGCCAGATTCGCTTAACAACCATGTTCGTAACTTAAGAACGGCGGGCATTCCCTGAGGATGTGGCGAGAAAGGTCGTCAAATGGGAACTTCTCTCTTAGCAACAGAAATATTGGTCTCAATTGTAGCCGTAACCCGAGGACTAGCTGTACTTTATCTTTCTTTTTAAATTCCGTACACTCCTGTGTCCGACATAGAACTTTTCATGGCAAATCTTCGCGCCAAGGTATGTTTGGGCTCAGATGTTACACTAAGCCATTCCAACTAGGATTAGGGGTTAGTTTGTGTGTCACACTAAGGCAAAAACCAACTGGGTTACATGATGGTTGGTACAAGGCTTAAATCTGGGGCTACAGCTCTCGCTGGGGGGACTCCTGAACCTCAAATCTTTTGTATAAAAAAAAACCAAACCAGGAGTAAAATAGGATTTTTAATTTTAAACAGGTAAAACTCTAAAACTCATTCTGAGCAGGACGCTAGGGTTTTAAAGGATAAGGAGGCCGTCCTAGACTTACAATTGTTCTATTAGTGACCGGAGTTACTGCACCGCTGGAAAAAAAAAAGCCACGTATAACCAGTCCTCACGCTTATGACTGTTTTTTCTTTAGGACCTCTACGGTCCCGGGTTCAAAACGGGCGCTTGGCAACGAGCGTCTTGTCATTTACAACTGGGTGCAGGTTGGGGAACGCAAAATTCCCATGTTTTGCGACGTTCCCAGCTGGCTCTCAGATTCGCTTCATGACGTGATTCGTTTTAACAACCGCAACGAATCGCTGAAGAACCGCGGCAAAAAAAAAGGAGACACTGCTTCGCGGTGAAAATTCCGGCCCTCACTGTGGTCGTAAGTCAAGGACTACCTGTGTGTATGTATGTATGTTATATGCGTAAGAGAAACAACCTCCCCAACAACACAGAATAAGAACATCGATCTGTTTATGTGTCGCGGAAGAAAGCCAAATAGGAAATTTGTAGGAAAATGTTTTTTGTTTTTGTTTGGGGGGGAAAGCGAGGGGGACTTAATGTCAACCTCCTCTTGAATCTTGAGAGATTCTTATGGACGGGGAGGGACATGCCTTAGGATCCAGTCGGATCTATTTTTCTGGGTGAATCCAATAAGCTCAGGCAGTTTTGGGGTGGGGGCAAAAGGGGGAGAGAGTTATATTTTAAGAAAGTAATTCCTGTCTGTCTTTCTTGTTTAAATTATATATTGAAAAGGCAAGCATGGGAGTGAATGTTTGTGCAAGGCAGCGTCTTTCAGTGTGGTGTGTGTGTGTGCACGCGAGAAAGGACAGAAATCCAGTTCAGTAGATTTTAAAAAACGACGTTGAAATATAGAACAGGGGAGAAAGAGCACCACATCATTAAGAATTATTCTGTTTGCCTGTTTGCTTACAGAGATTAGTTTTTATTTACATCCTTATTTTAGGAAGAAACACCTTTAAAAAAAAAGAACCCAGGGAATTCTACTTGGGTCCTCCGTTAATTTAATGGCATGAAAGACGTCGAATTCTTAAGAGGTGGATGACCGTGTGGAAGTTGTG
>NW_022473598.1:94960-101222 GCF_009769535.1 Thamnophis elegans
CTTTATTATTTATATTTATTTTTTATTTTATTTTATGTATTTATTTCATGTTTTATATTATTTCATGTTTCGTATCTTTATATTTCCCATTTCAGATTTATTCCATATTTATTATTTTATATTATATTTTATAATATAATATTAAAATGTTATATTTTATTTATAATATTTTATAACATAATTTTATAACATTTTATAACATTTTATAATATTTTAACATTTTATAATAATATTTTATAATATTTTATATTCTATAATTATAATTATATTTATAATATTTATAATATTTTTAACATTTTATAACATTGTATAATATTTATAATATTTTATAATATTTATATATTATATATTATTTTACATTTCATTTTATTTTCATCTTTATGTTTTAGATTTATTTTATATTTCATTTTATATTTATTTTATATTATATTTTATTTATTATTTTATTTATTGTTTTATTTATTATTTTTTTATTTATTATTATTTATTTATTATTATTTTATTTTTATTATTTTATTTATTTTGTTTAGTTGTTTTGTCATTTTTATTTTATTTTATTTTTTATTTTATTTTTGGTTCTTTTTATGCCGAGTCGATCTCGGGTTTCTGACCCAGAAACTCCTGTTTGGACGCAGCACGCAAAATGCCTCAGGGGAGTCGGTGAGCAGGGGCATTTATACATGTGGCCTCAGTCAATCAGGAGGGACCGATGGAAGCAGCCAATCGGAAATGCCTTCTATCGCTCCGCCTTTTAAAGGGGCCTTTGTCCCTATCCCAACCTGCGACAGCCGAAATTCATCTCTACGGCTAAGAACTCAGTCAAATCTTGAGCCAGATTTAAGTGGGTGGCCTGGGCTATTAATATCAGCCAGCAAGGAAAAAAAATCCATTTTCAGTCCTGTTTCTCCCCCGCGTCGAAAGAGAACACGATGCAAGGTGTGGGAGGACTGAGAAAACTTTCTTGCTCCTGATGGGGCTCGTGTTCGAATCCCTGAAATCAACAATTCTCCCCTTGGCGAGGTCAGCGGTGCCACTAAGCTAGCTGAAGAGGCCGTCACCGGGTTAAAACTGACGCTGCGTGGAAAACGGAGGGAGGAATGATGGGGTGCGAAGGCTACGAGATTGGCGGGGGGAGGGAACTTTATAGTTGTGGAATGGGACATGGGGGCTCAGTGGTTAAGACACTGGGCTTGTCGATCAGAAAGGACGGCAGTTGGGTAGTTCGAATCCCTAGCGCCGCGTAACGGAGTGAGCTCCCGTGACTTGTCCCAGCTTCTGCCAACCTATCAGTTTGAAAGCAGGTAAAAAATGCAAGTAGAGAAATAGGGACCCCCTTTGGTGGGAAGGGAACAGCGTTCCGTGTGCCTTCGGCATTGAGTCATGCCGGCCACAGGACCCAGGAGACGTCTTCAGACAGCACTGGCTCTTCGGATTTGAAACCGAGATGAGCACCGCCCCCTAGAGTCGGGAACGACTAGCACCTATGCGGTAGGGGAACCTTTAGCTTTACCTTCAGTCAGCTGCGATGGAAAGTGGCACCTTTCTCCTCCTTTTTCCCGGTGCAGGATGGAAGTCAACACCCAGCGTGAGGTGGCGGCTCTGCAGATCTGCGAAACCCACCCGAACATTGTCAAACTTCACGATATTCATCACGACCAGGTGAGGATCCTCGTTCTTGGAGAGGAAGCCCTTCGAGAAACGCAATCTAGTTAAGGACGAAGAGGTTGGAGGCTGAGATTTGTTTTGACTCCGATCCCAAACAACGACAAGCCCTTTGTAGTTAACGAAACGTTCCCTTTATTAGGAGCACTGACAAAAAAGTTTCTCTCTCACCGCAGGCTAACGAGTCTGGCCAGCAGGGAGATGAATAGTTCTCTGCCACATCTATTCATCTCTGCCCCCTGCCTTTTATCCCCAGAGCTAGGGTGGGGCTTCGCTAGCAGCGGTAGTTCTTCCGTCCCGAGGACCGGCCCATAGATTTCCACTGTTCTCCTCTCCTCTACCATATCTATTTATCTCTGCCCCCTGCCTTTTATCCCCAGAGCTAGGGTGGGGATTCGCTAGCAGCGGTGGCTCTTCCGTCCCAAGGACTGGCCCATAGATTTCCACTGCTCTCCTCTCCTCTGTCATATCTATTTATCTCTGCCCCCTGCCTTTTATCCCCAGAGCTAGGGTGGGGATTCGCTAGCAGCGGTGGCTCTTCCGTCCCAAGGACTGGCCCATAGATTTCCACTGCTCTCCTCTCCTCTGTCATATCTATTATCTCTGCCCCCTGCCTTTTATCCCCAGAGCTAGGCTGGGGCTTCGCTAGCAGCGGTAGATCTTCCGTCCCAAGGACCGGCCCATAGATTTCCACTGTTTCTCCTCCCTCTGTCACATCTATTCATCTCCGCCCCCTGCCTTTATCCCCAGAGCTAGGGTGGGGCTTCGCTAGCAGCAGTGCCTCTTCCGTCCCAAGGACCGGCCCATAGATTTCCACTGTTCTCCTCTCCTCTGGCTTATGCACATCTGTGTGTCAAGCATTGGGCCAAGCTGTTCCTCCTCTTCCTCATCGGCCACCTCCAGACCTGGGGGCTGTTGACTCTCCATCTGAGAGCTGACGGACGGCCCAGGCTCCGCCTCTGTCTCTCTCTGACAGCTCCATTCCCTCTTCCGCCTGCTTTCTTAGTTGTTCTCGTCTTCTGGCAGCTCTGCACATGCACACACTGGGAACAGGCTCCAGCTGTTCTTCTGCCTCACTGAGCTCCCACTCTGCCTCTGACGCAGAGCTGTCCTCAGCCCTCCAGGACTGGCCCATGTTCCTCCCCAACCTCCTCAATGTCTGACTCGGCTGAGCAGAGCTGGCCGTCGGCGGGCCTCAACACCGTTAAGTACCAAGGCGCCGCTGTTATGTCCCCATTTTTGTCCTTCTTTATCCGTAGTATCACACTACCTGGTGATGGAATTGCTGAGGGCGGGGAACTCCTGGACCGGATCAAGAAGAAGCAACACTTCAGCGAATCGGAAGCCAGCCAGATCATGCGCAGCTTGGTTTCCGCTGTCAGCTTCATGCACGACTCGGGAGTGGTACATCGGGACCTCAAGCCCGAGGTACGCTAGGAAAAGGGGCGGGCTGGGCTCCCAGGGAAGATGCTTGGTGAAAGAGCCCAAAATTGCATTTCAAGAGGTTTTCCGTTTTAACCCTCAATGTTTGGTTTAAAATTGAATTATAAGATAGCAATGTGTCCTGACCCCCTCCTTGCTCGTTCAGAAATGACAGCCAGACAGAACTTCAAAGTTTACCAGTCCCGGCTCGAGCTGGCTGCGAGCCCAAAATAAACATAGGTAAATTCTCTGGCAAAACGTTAAACAGCAAATGCAAAAACAAACTCTCACGGCAAACCAGGTTTACCGAAAGCAAATCACTTATCCAAGTGCTTCTTTGAATCATGAATATGAACAGGAACGGAACGGAACTAACGAACAACGTTGACTTCTGCAACTAAGGCGTGGCACCATCAGTCTTTTATCCACAGGAGGAGATCCTAAACGAGCCCCAGCTGCTTGTTATCTCTCTGTGAGCATCCTGAAACCACTCACAGGAGATTTCTGTGTCCGTCTGATAGCAGCAATGGCACTTAGATTTATATACCGCTTCACAGGGCTTTACAATCCCTCTAAGCGGTTTACAGAGTCAGCCTCTTGCCCCCAACAATTCTGGGTCCTCATTTTACTGACCACAGAAGGACGATGGCTGGAGATGTTACTACTTGGAACTTTGACAGCTTTATGTTGCTAAGTGAGAAAGTCCCTAAGTGGGTTTTGTCCCCTTTTTGACGGCTCTTCTTGCCGCGTGGGCTAAGTGAATCCCCGTCGTCGTTAAGTTAGCAATCCGGCTGTTAAATGAATCTGGCGTCCCCGTTGACCTGGCTTGTCGGAAGGTCGCAAACGGGAACGGCCGGACCCCGGGGAACGCAGCAACCGTCGTAAATGCGAGTCAGTTGCCAAGCGCCTGAAGATAAACCACGTGACTGTAGCGATGCTGCAACGGTCGTTAAGTGTGAAAAATGCCCCCTCGTCGCTTTCTTCGGCGCTGTTGCCAATTCAACGTCGAGGGCTACCTGTAATTCTGTGGTCCCTTTGCTCCTAGAATATTCTCTACGCAGACGAGTCGGAGGGCGCCCCCGTGAAGGTGATCGACTTCGGCTTTGCCCGTCTCTGCCCTCAAAATTCGCAGCCCATGCAGACCCCCTGCTTCACCCTCCAGTACGCGGCCCCAACTTTTGCAGGACGGAGGCTACGATGAATCTTGTGATCTCTGGAGCCTGGGGTGATCTTGGTAGGTTGAGCTTGTCGAAAGGGATGGGGAAAGTTGTTCCATAGGCTGATAGGTTATAAATGAGGGGGGGGGGTCCTTGGTGGTTTCTAAGATGGCTTGTTTTCTTGCAGACGTCTCGTGACCCAACTAGGTAACATCATCAGGGCTGGAAGGGAATGGGGATTGCGGAGAGGAGATCCTTGGTGCTCTCTGAGCTTGGTGGTTTTCTTGCAGATGTTTCTTGACCTGTTTCCCTGAAAATAAGCCCCCCCACCCCTAAAATATTATGATGATTAGGGGGCTGGAGACTAAAACACATGAAGAACGGTTTGCAGGAACTGGGTAGGTCTAGTTTGATGAAAAGAAGGACTAGGGGAGACAGGATAGCAGTCTTCCAAATCTCAGGGGTTGCCCCAAAGAAGAGGGAGTCAAGCTATTCTCCAAGGCACCTGAAGGCAGGACAAGAAGCAATGGGTGGAAATAATCAAGGAGAGAAGCAACTTAGAACTAAGGAGACATTTCCTGAGAGTTAGAACAATTAATCAGTGGAAACAGAAGTTGCCTCCAGAAGTTGTGAATGCTCCAACACTGGAGGTTTTTAAGAAGATATTGGATAGCCATTTGTCTGAAACGGTATGGGTTTCCTGCTTAGGCAGGGGTTGGACTAGAAGACCTCCAAGGTCCCTTCCAACTCTGCTATTGTATTGTATTTAAAGGAATGTGCAGCAATTTCTTGGGGGGGGGGGGAGGAGGGAGAAGGGGGCAACATGGCCCACATATCCCACATGGATGGCGCCTGCCATCCACATGGAATGACCTCCCGGAAGCCGCTCTAGTGGCGGCCGCAAAAATAGCGGCAGTCCCAGAGACGCTAGGGCTGGCAAGAGTGTGTCAGAAATAGAACTTTCTGCCCTCTCTGGACCAGCTGATCTGTGGGCTGCGGGCCGAGGTTATAAGGGGGCCTCCTGCACTCAAAAAAAATAAGACTCCTCCTCCTTCTATACTGATGATGTTACTTAGTTGGGCCATGAAACGTCCGCAAGGAAACCACCAAGGTCAAAGAGCACCAAGGACCCCACAGTTGTCCTCTTCCTCTCCTCCTCCTCCTTCTACATTTTACAACAAACCCCATTCCTTTCTAGCCCTGATGATGTTCCCTAGTTGGGTCATGAAACGCCTGCAAGAAAAAAAATCCAAGCAAATAGCAATAGCAATAGCAGACTCATATACCGCTTCATAGGGCTTTCAGCCCTCTCTAAGCGGTTTACAGAGTCAGCTTATCACCCCCACAGTCTGGGTCCTCACTTCACCCACCTCGGAAGGATGGAAGGCTGAGTCAACCTTGAGCCGGTGAGATTAGAACCGCCGAGCTGCAGATAACAGTCAGCTGAAGTGGCCTGCAGTACTGCACCCTAACCACTGCACCACCTCGGCCCCAAGTTTTTGTAATTGTTTGGGGGGGGGGCATTGAGGGGAACCAGGGGGTCAGGACAGTCAACGGGCTGAAGGCGCCATTCAGCCAAAGCGGGAAATCTCCCTGTTTAATCTTCTTGGGGGGGGCATCCCTTTTACCACCACCCTTCGAGGTAGGACAGGCTGCAAGTCATACAGGGGAGACGTGATGTTGCTGTGTGTGTCCCCTTCTGCTCATATGCCTCCTCCTCCCTTCCAGTACACCATGCTCTCTGGCCAGGTCCCTTTCCACAGTAGCCAGGAAGGCAGCGCCATCAGCCACGCGGCGACATCATGCACAAATCAAGGAAGGGCAGTTCTCCCTGGAGAGCGAGGCTTGGAAGAACGTGTCCGAAGAGGCCAAGGAACTGGTTCGAGGTGAGGGGGGGGATGGACAGCCGGGCGTGGGAATGGGGGAACCTTCCGGGGGGGGGAGAGCATTGTGGGGGTCCTACGTTCACACAACACCACGCTTAAATCAGGTCAGGTCAATCAGGCCTAATGCCCCTAGTT
>NW_022473599.1:0-38649 GCF_009769535.1 Thamnophis elegans
TATACATGTTGTGCTTTCTTTTTAAACTTCAGTAACAGGTAGAGAAACAGATTGGGATGAATTTAAAGATTCAGGGAGAAACCAACAAATGAGCCAAAACATCGACACCTTCACCCACCTCTCTTCATATATATAGAATCATGACATTAAAAATCTTCCCGTTTTGTTTTTCGCATTAAAAATTTACATTTTTAAAAATATGTAATTTGGTTTGTCAGCCTTGAATTTTTGTTTTTGAAAGGAAAACGTTAACATATGTGCATACATTGGAGGACGGTACTCCACATTTATCTCTTTTGGCTTGCTTCAGGTACACAGGTTTTGTAACTACTTTCCCTGACATCATGCATTTTTATAGACTTTAAAAGATTTTGAAAACTTTCCCCTAATGTATGTTAAAAAAGAAAAATGGCAGAGCTACGGCACCGCAAACTTTCAAGAGAGGAAATTCTGAGTATTAAGCGAATTCTAAGCTTGGAACTAAGCGTTAGTGCAGAGCTCCAAAATTAAGTAAGAACTCATCTCCAAGGGATCCTTTGCAGGAAGGATCATAATGAAAGGAAGAAAAACTGAAAGAAAGAGAAAGAGGGAATCAGAAAAACAGAGAGGGAGAAAGAGTGAGTGAGAGAGAGAGAAAGAAAGAAAGAGAGAGAGAGAAAGCAAAAGAAGAAATAAAGAACGGAAGGAAGGAAAGAGAAAGAAAGCAAAAGAACGAAGGGAGGGAGGGAGGAAGGAAAAGAGACAAAAAAGAGAGAGAGAAAGAAGGAAGGAAGGAGAGAGAGAGAAAGCATAAGAAGAAAGGAAGGAAGGAAAAGAGACTAAGAAAAAGAAAGAAAGAAAGAGAGAGAGAGAGAGAGAGAAGGAAGGAAGGAATTAAGGAAGGAAAGACAAAGGTAAAGAGAGAAAGAGAGAGAGAGAAAGAAGGAAAGAGAGAGAGAAAGCAAAAGGTAGAAAAAAGAGAGAGACAAAGAAAAAGAGAAAGGGAGAAAGAGAAAGGAAGGGAGGAAAGAAAGAGAGAAATTCTTATTTTGATTTCTTTTCACCAATCCTTCCTTCTCCATCACTGGAGATTTTCTTTTTTTTAAAAAAGTTTTCCCCCAAACCAGCAGTGGTAATTCCAGTGGTAATTGGCACACTGGGTGCTATTCCAAAAGCACTGGAATTACATTTAAAACAGT
Organism: Thamnophis elegans; assembly: GCF_009769535.1. Lineage (NCBI taxonomy): Eukaryota > Metazoa > Chordata > Lepidosauria > Squamata > Natricidae > Thamnophis > Thamnophis elegans. Next base: position 1,179 of record NW_022473599.1, read on the forward strand.
TAAAAATTGACAAAATCACCATCAGTCAAATGCAAAAAGCCGCACTGCTTGGATCTGCACGCATATTACGAAAATACGTTACGACCTCCTAGGCCCCTGGGTGGGGCCCGACTAGTAACCAATGCCAAATCCGGCGAAACAACTGGCCGCTATGATACAATTGTATAATAATAATGATAGAGGAGGAGAAGGAGGAGAAGAAGAAAGAGGAGGAGGAGGAGGAGGAGGAGGAGGAGGAGGAGGAGGAGGAGGAGGAGGAGGAGAAGAACAGCAACAACAACAACAACAACAAAACTCTTGACCAGCTGTGGCTTGCAGGTGGCCAAGGGCAGCCCCACGTAGAATGAATTGTAGAGTTCAGAGTAGGCATGTTTTTGAAAGCAAAGGAAAGGAACAAGGAAAAAGCCAAGGAAATTTCTAACTGAATTTCTAACTGGAATTCCAATCTCCTCCCCGTTCTGGGTAGAGTCTGAGCCATTTTTCATTTCCCCATCCATTGTGACTCGCCCCCCTACTCCCAACAACGATGGCGTTCAGTCAACAAGACGTTGCCTAAAACCTGTTGGAATGGGAAAGAGTTAAAGCATCTGATGCCTCCCTTATGCATACAGTACATTTGAATCACTATGTATATGCCTGAATCACCCATCCTGTCCGGTGGGTTTTTAATCCCTAGAAATAGAACTTCAGTCTGGGATCATCTCTACTTACTCTGCTTGGGTCTTGAGAAGTCTAAAGTCAAAAGTTAAGTATTCCTAAAGTGGAATTTCGAACTCTTAATCAGAGCCAGGAATACCAACCGCTTAGAGAGGGCTGAAAGCCCTATGAAGCGGTATATAAGTCTAACTACTATTATCAATGTCGACTTATTTTCCAGAATGTGAGACAAGAAAGAATGGGTGGAAACGAATCAAGGAGAGAAGCAGAATTAAGCAGAAACTTCCTAACAGTGAGGACAATTAACCAGTGGAACAACTTGCCACCAGAAGTTGTGGATGCTTCATCAATGCAGGTTTTTTCAGAAGAGACTGGACAACCACTTGTCTGAAATGGTATAGGGTCTCCTATACCCAGTGATGGGATTCAAAACATTTAACAACCGGTTCTCTGCCCTAATGATTTCTTCCAACAACCAGTTCACCAAACTGCTCAGAAAGTTAACAACCGGTTCTCCCGAACTGGTGCGAACTGGCTGAATCCCACCACTGCCTCTACCATATATTTGTAGATTTGTAGATTTTATTAATATTTGTAGGCCGCCCTTTTCCCTGAGGGGACTCAGGGCGGCTCACATAAAATCGGGGAAGGGGAATACAGACATTAAGATAAGACATATAATAAAATAGTAAACAACATACATTCATCATTCGGGAGGGGAACTATCCTTGTCCCCAGGCCTGACGGGCGAGCCAGTTCTTCAAGGCTGTGCGGAAGGCCTGGACGGTGGCGAGGGTGCGAATCTCTACGGGGAGCTCGTTCCAAAGGGTCGGGGCTACTACTGAGAAGGCCCTCCTCCTTGTAGTTGCCAGCCGACACTGGCTGGCCGATGGTATACGGAGGAGGCCTAATCTATGTGATCTTATTGGTCGCAGGGATGTAATTGGCAGAAGGCGGTCTCTCAAGTATCCAGATCCACTGCCATGTAGGGCTTTATGGGTGACTAATAGCACCTTGAAGCGCATCCGGAGATCGACAGGTAGCCAGCGTAGCTCGCGGAGGATAGGTGTTATGCGGGTGAACCGAGGTGCACCCACAATCACTCGCGCGGCCGCATTCTGTACTAGCTGAAGTCGCCGGATGCTCTTCAAGGGCAGCCCCATGTAGAGCACGTTGCAGTATTCCAGCCTAGAGGTCACAAGGGCCCGGGTGACTGTTGTGAGAGCCTCCCGATTCAGGTAGGGTCGCAACTGGCGCACCAGGCGAACCTGGGCGAATGCCCCCCTGGTCACAGCCATTAAATGGTGGTCAAACGATAGCTGTGAGTCCAGGAGGACTCCCAAGTTGCGAACCCTCTCTGAGGGGTGTAGAATTTGACCCCCCAGCCTGAGTGATGGAATATTGGTCGAATCTCTGGGAGGGAAACACAACAGCCACTCGGTCTTTTCTGGGTTGAGCACGAGCTTGTTAACCCTCATCCAGTCCATAACAGCTTCAAGGCCGCGGTTCATCACGTCTGCCGCTTCATTGAGTTGGCACGGGGCGGACAGATACAGTTGAGTATCGTCCGCATATTGATGGTATCTAATCCCGTGCCTGCGAATGATCTCACCCAGCGGTTTCATGTAGATGTTGAATAGTAGGGGGGATAAGACCGAGCCCTGAGGCACCCCATAAGTTAGGGGCCTAGGGGACGATCTCTGCCCCCCCACTAACACCGACTGCGACCTGTCCGAGAGGTAGGAGGAGAACCACCGCAACACGGCGCCTCCCACTCCCACCTCCCGCAGTCGTCGCAGAAGGATACCATGGTCGATGGTATCGAAAGCCGCTGAGAGGTCGAGGAGAACCAGGATGGAGGAATGTCCTCCATCTCTGGCCCTCCAGAGATCATCGGAGCAGAGGGTTGGACTAGAAGACCTCCAAGGTCCCTTCCTGCTATATTCTGATTGATTTGAATGAAAACAAAACATCCTGAATATCCCCCCCCCCGCAAAAAAAAGATTTAAATGCTTGCAAAACGAACATTTCAGGAGTTTATCCAAATATATTTCACTAATCTTCAAGAGAGAGAGAGAATTTTTTTAAAAATAATGTTCAATAGTTGTATCCAACAAGGTGTTTATATATGGTGGAGGTCATTTATTCAGAATTACTCTGTTGATAGGTAAAGTATCGAGGAAAAAGCAATCTGAATAAAATGATCGTTAACAAAAGGATATTTCAGGTTTCTTCGCTATTGTATAAATTTGTCATCGGTGCTATTTCCCATATTGTAACTACCACTTATGGAAAGAAAAATATACTTTCTTTTTCCATTGTTTTACCAAATCTGGCAGGTAACCATTAATAGCTAAACCATTTCTTATGTCGCATAGCTTGGGAAAATAATTATCTGCACTAGAATTATTAACTAGCTAAAAGTAAAGGTTCCCCTTGCACATATGTGCTAGTCGTTCCTGACTCTAGGGGGCGGTGCTCATCTCCGTTTCAAAGCCGAAGAGCCAGCGCTGTCCGAAGACGTCTCCGTGGTCATGTGGCCGGCATGTCTCAACGCCAAAGGTGCATAGAACGCTGTTCCCTTCCCACCAAAGGTGGTTCCTATTTTTCTACTTGCATTTTTTACGTGCTTTCGAACTGCTAGGTTGGCAGAAGCTGGGACAAGGAACGGGAGCTCACTCCGTTACGCGGCGCTAGGGATTCAAACCGCCAAACTGCCAACCTTTCTGATCGACAAGCTCAATGTCTCAGCCACTGAGCCACCACGTCCCTTTAAAATTATTAACTTAGGGTAGATAAATATTGTCTTCTAATTTCATTTTTAAAAAAAAAAAAAAATATCAACCAAAATGTGTTATTTGATGGATATCACCACCAGAGAGGTTAATATGGGCCTCTTCAATTACAATCCAGTCTAGAAAGATTTATAAGGATGGAATTTGAAGAAAGCATATTGGGACTGTGAATGATTATCATAACCTTTTGATAAGTCATCGAAATGGATCGAAAGAAAATGTATGCAAAAAAAGGGGGTGGGAAAAACATCTAAAATGACTCACCAGGATCCATTTCCACTTTTACAAGACACTGAAGAAGTTTTTCTGCATTTGATAAAGCTGCGTTTTTAGAACATTCATCTAATTTTCAAGGAAGTGACTAAACCTCAAGTTCTTCCAATGTAATTACAATAGTATAGTATAGTATAGTATAGTATAGTATAGGATAGGATAGGATAGGATAGGATAGGATAGGATAGGATAGGATAGGATAGGATAGTACAGTACAGTACAGTACAGTACAGTACATTACATTACATTACATTACATTACATTACAATACAATACAATACAATACAATACAATACAATACAATACAATACAATACAATACAATACAATACAATACAATACAATACAATGAATATCAGAGTCAGAAGGGACCTTGGAGGTCTTCTAGTCCAACCCCTTGCTTAGGGACTAAATCCTACACCACTTCAGACAAATGGTTATCCAACCTCTTCTTAAAAACCTCCAGTGTTGGGGCATTCACAACTTCTGGAGGCAAGCTGTTCCACTGATTAATTGTCCTCACTGTCAAGAAATTTCTCCTTAGTTCTAAGTTGCTTCTCTCCTTGATTAGTTTCCACCCATTGCACTCAGGTGCCTTGGAGAATAGCTTGATTCCCTCTTCTTTATCTCCCTCCCTCTCCAATATCTCAGGGCAGCCCCTGAGATATTGGAAGATTGCTATCATGTCTCCTCTAGTCCTTCATTTCATCAAACAAGACATACCCAGTTCCTGCAACCGTTCTTCATATGTTTTAAGCCTCCAGTCCCCTAATCATCTTTGTTGCTCTTCTCTGCACTCTTCCTAGAGTCTCCGCATCTTTTCCACATCCTGGCAACCAAAACTGGATGCAAATATTCCAAGTGTGGCCTTACCAAGGCATTATAAAGTGGCATTAACCCTTCACGTGATCTTGATTCTCTCCCTCTGTTGATGCAGTCTAGAACTGTGTTTAATGTTCTTGAGGGCGTAAGATCTCGTAAGCTTTGGAAAACAAATGGTGCCACATGTCTCATTCAAAACCATGCAAGTTCTAAATATCTAGTCATGGTTTTACTTCTATCAAGTTTTAACCAAGTGTATGTGAAGCTTTTACATCCCATTTACTTCGCCCGTGCCAATTCATTGGAGAACATCTTATGAATATCTTCATAAATGACTTGGATGAGGGAACTTATCAAATTTGCAAGTGCTACTAAGGAATAGCCAGCTGGTTTTTAACAGACTTGAACACTGAGCTCTGACTAAAAAAATGAAATTCAACGTAGAGAAAAATAAAGTCTTGGGCAAGAAAGACCAAAAGTACATATATAGATTGGGAGCAACCAGCCTAAGTAGCGGTAACTGACAGGGATCTTGGAGTCTTAGTGGACAACCAATTATATATGACTCGACAGTGTGCAGTGACAGTCAAAAAAGCCAATGCAATCCTAGATTGCATTAATAGAAGGATCCAATCAAGATCACGTGAGGTACTAATACCACTCTATAAAGTCTTAGTAAGACCACACCTAGAATACTGCATCCACACTATAAGAAAGATGTGGAGACTCTAGAAAGAGTGCAGAGAAGAGCAACCAAGAGGATTTAGGGGACAGGAGGCTAAAACATACGATGAACGGTTGCAGGAACTGTGCCTGGCTAGTCTAGTGAAGAGAAGGACCAAGGGAGACATGTTAGCAGTCTTCCAATATTTGAGAGGAAGGGGAGAGAGGAAGGGGTCAACCTATTTTCCAAAGCACCTGAAGTCCAGACAAGGAATAATGGATGGAAATTGAACAAGGAGAGATTCAACCTGGAAATAAGGAGAATTTTTCTGAGCGTGAGAAAAATCAACCCATGGAAGAGAAGTTGCCTCCAGAAGTTGTGGGAGCTTCATCACTGGAGGATTTCAAGAAGAGACTGGATTGCCATCTGTCAGAAATGGTGTAGGGTGTCACATTAGTTGAAGTCTTTTCAATGTTGTCTCCACTGCCTAGTTATTCAGCCAACATGAAACAAGTCCAGTCAGGAGAAAAACCCTCAAGGTGAACAAAATTCAAATGAAAAAGTAATTTTGGAAGCTTAATTTGTCAGAGTACAATGGCAAAACAATCCCGCTTCCCTTTTCATTGTTTGTTTGTTTGTTTATTGGTTGCACTGCAGACAATAATTTTGGATCTTCCCATGTGGTCTGAAAGAACAAAATAAACTCCGCATTCTAGAAAACTTGCCCAAAAATGTATTCTTTCATTATAAAAACTGATTATCGCACCAGATTGACTCAAAAACTCCTCTGTTTCTCTCCCACCACCACCCCCCAAGCTAAAGCTCCATCCCAAGTTGCATCAGATTGGATCCAATTTACAACTGTGGATAAAACCTGTCACTTGAACATAACATTTTCGGCTGAAAACCCTCAGCTGAATATTTACATTTCTATTTGCCACTGTGGAGCTCTAGAGGAATCTGTAAACAGTATTAAGTTTCTTCTTAATGTAGTTATATAGTCTCGTGTCATTTCCTTTTGAGGCTGTACATCAAATTTGGTTTATACTATTTAGGTCAGTAAGGGAGGCGGTAACTCAGCGGCTAAGACGCTGAGCTTCTCAATCAGAAAGGTTGGCAGTTGGCGGTTCGAATCCCTAGTGACGCGTAACGGAGTGAGCTCCCGTTCCTTGAGAGGGAGGGAGATAAAGAAGAGGGAATCAAGCTATTCTCCAAGGCACCTGAGTGCAATGGGTGGAAACTAATCAAGGAGAGAAGCAACTTAGAACTAAGGAGAAATTTCTTGACAGTGAGGACAATTAATCAGTGGAACAGCTTGCCTCCAGAAGTTGTGAATGCCCCAACACTGGAGGTTTTTAAGAAGAGGTTGGATAACCATTTGTCTGAAGTGGTGTAGGATTTAGTCCCTAAGCAAGGGGTTGGACTAGAAGACCTCCAAGGTCCCTTCTGACTCTGATATTCATTGTATTGTATTGTATTGTATTGTATTGTATTGTATTGTATTGTATTGTATTGTATTGTATTGTAATGTAATGTAATGTAATGTATTGTACTGTACTGTACTATCCTATCCTATCCTATCCTATCCTATCCTATCCTATACTATACTATACTATACTATACTATACTATACTATACTATACTATACTATACTATACTATACTATACTATACTATACTATTGTAATTACATTGGAAGAACTTGAGGTTTAGTCACTTCCTTGAAAATTAGATGAATGTTCTAAAAACGCAGCTTTATCAAATGCAGAAAAACTTCTTCAGTGTCTTGTAAAAGTGGAAATGGATCCTGGTGAGTCATTTTAGATGTTTTTCCTACCCCCTTTTTTTGCATACATTTTCTTTCGATCCATTTCGATGACTTATCAAAAGGTTATGATAATCATTCACAGTCCCAATATGCTTTCTTCAAATTCCATCCTTATAAATCTTTCTAGACTGGATTGTAATTGAAGAGGCCCATATTAACCTCTCTGGTGGTGATATCCATCAAATAACACATTTTGGTTGATATTTTTTTTTTTTAAAAAAATGAAATTAGAAGACAATATTTATCTACCCTAAGTTAATAATTTTAAAGGGACGTGGTGGCTCAGTGGCTGAGACATTGAGCTTGTCGATCAGAAAGGTTGGCAGTTTGGCGGTTTGAATCCCTAGTGACGCGTAACGGAGTGAGCTCCCGTTCCTTGTCCCAGCTTCTGTCAACCTAGCAGTTCAAAAGCACGTAAAAAATGCAAAAACTAGAAAAATAGGAACCACCTTTGGTGGGAAAGGAACAGCGCTCCATGTGCCTTCGGCATTGAGTCATGCCGGCCACATGACCACGGAGACGTCTTTGAACAGCGCTGGCTCTTCGGCTTTGAAATGGAGATGAGCACTGCCCCCTAGAGTTAGGAACGACTAGCACATAGGTGCGAGGAGAACCTTTACCTTTATTTATGTCAGGGGATGCCATTGTGCAGAGGTAGCAATAGCAATAGCAATAGCAGTTAGACTTATATACCGCTTCATAGGGCTTTCAGCCCTCTCTAAGCGGTTTACAGAGTCAGCATATCGCCCCCAACAATCCGGGTCCTCATTTCACCCACCTCGGAAGGATAGAAGGCTGAGTCAACCTTGAGCCGGTGAGATTTGAACCGCTGAACTGCAGATAGCAGTCAGCTGAAGTTGCCTGCAGTACTGCACCCTAACCACCGCGCCACCTCGGCTCATACAATGAACAATGATCTTTCTTTTCCTTAAAAAAAATGACAAGCACAAGAGCTTAGGAATGTAACATTGATTCAGGCAGGTTTTTCATTTCCTACTACAGGTAGTTCTTGATGAATGACCATTCATTTAGCAACTGTTTGAAGTTACAACGGCGCTTTAAAAAAAAAGTGGCTTATGATCCCATGGTCACATGATCAAAATCCAGGCCCTTCAACCCTGAGCTACAACTTTTCTCTTCCATCGGTATGACCCGTGATCATCAAATGCTTCAGGAAGCATGCAAATGTGGGAAATTTGCATCCATGCACACCTCATCTAAGGAGTACTGATAATATTATCTGGTTGAGTAATGAAATATCTGCAGAAATAGCAATAGAATTTAGAATTTTTAGAATTTTATTAGAATTTGTAGGCCGCCCTTTTCCCTGAGGGGACTCAGGGCGGCTCACACAAAAACTGGGAAGGGGGGGAATACAGACAGTAGGACAACATGTAATAAAATAGCAAACAACATACATTCATCATTCGGGAGGGGCAACTATCCTATCCCCAGGCCTGACGGGCGAGCCAGTTCTTCAAGGCTATGCGGAAGGCCTGGACGGTGGAGAGGGTACGAATCTCCACGGGGAGCTCGTTCCAAAGGGTCGGGGCTACTGCTGAGAAGGCCCTCCTCCTTGTAGTTGCCAGCCGACACTGGCTGGCCGATGGAATGCGGAGGAGGCCTAATCTATGGGATCTTATCGGTCGCAGGGATGTAATTGGCAGAAGGCGGTCTCTCAAGTATCCAGATCCACTGCCATGTAGGGCTTTATGGGTGATTAATAGCACCTTGAAGCGCATCCGGAGATCAACAGGTAGCCAGCGCAGCTCGCGGAGGATAGGTGTAATGCGGGTGAATCGGGGTGCACCCGCAATCACTCGCGCGGCTGCATTCTGCACTAGCTGAAGTCGCCGGATGCTCTTCAAGGGCAGCCCCATGTAGAGCACATTGCAGTATTCCAGCCTAGAGGTCACAAGGGCCCGAGTGACTGTTGTGAGAGCCTCCCGATTCAGGTAGGGTCGCAACTGGCGCACCAGGCGAACCTGGGCGAACGCCCCCCTGGTCACAGCCGTTAAGTGGTGGTCAAATGACAGCTGTGGATCCAGGAGGACTCCCAAGTTGCGAACCCTCTCTGAGGGGTATAAAATTTGACCCCCCAGCCTGAGTGGTGGAACAGTAGCCAAATCTTTGGGAGGGAAACACAACAGCCACTCGGTCTTTTCTGGGTTGAGCACAAGCTTGTTAACCCTCATCCAGTCCATGACGGCCTCAAGGCCCCGGCACATCACGTCCACCGCTTCATTGAGTTGGCACGGGGCGGACAGATACAATTGAGTATCGTCCGCATATTGATGGTATCTAATCCCGTGCCTGCGGATGATCTCTCCCAGCGGTTTCATGTAGATGTTGAATAGTAGGGGGGATAAGACCGAGCCCTGAGGCACCCCATAATTTAGGGGCCTAGGGGACGATCTCTGCCCCCCCACTAACACCGACTGCGACCTGTCCGAGAGGTAGGAGGAGAACCACCGTAGCACGGTGCCTCCCACTCCCACCTCCCGCAGTCGTCGCAGAAGGATACCATGGTCGATGGTATCGAAAGCCGCTGAGAGGTCAAGGAGGACCAGGATGGAGGAACGTCCTTCATCTCTGGCTCTCCAGAGATCATCCATCAATGCGACCAAAGCGGTTTCTGTGCTGTAACCGGGCCTGAAGCCTGACTGGAAGGGGTCTAGGTAGCAATAGCAGTTAGACTTATATACCGCTTCATAGGGCTTTCAGCCCTCTCTAAGCGGTTTACAGAGTCAGCATATCGCCCCCAACAATCTGGGTCCTCATTTCACCCACTTCGGAAAAGATGGAAGGCTGAGTCAACCCTGAGCCGGTGAGATTTGAACCGCTGAACTGCAGCTAGCAGTCAGCTGAAGTGGCTGCAGTACTGCACTCTAACCACTGCGCCACCTCGGAAAAATAAGAAAAATAATCAAGGTCAGAGATCACCATCAGATCCTAAAAATCAGGGTACGTGGTCTGTTGTAATACAGGTGGCAGCCACAAGATGGCATCAGAGACATACAGGAAACTCTCACTCTGTCCTAACATCCAATATATAGGTCAGTATTGGCCAATCTTTTTGTCCTGATGTACCAAAAGTGTGTGCCACTGTGTGCGCATGTGACCACACCCATAATGCATAACACCCCCTGCATGCCATGCCCCCGCTGTGCATGCACGCAACCCTCCTGCACTCCCCCCATCCCCATGCATGCAACACCCTCTGTGCCCCGTTTTGAGCCTAGCAGGCTTCCCTGAAGCCTCCTGGGACCAAAAACAGACCGCAGGGGGAGGGAGTGCCGCACCCCCCACGCACCCTCCCATCCCCGCATGTGCGTGCAATCCCCACGGCTCTGCATGCCACCTATGGCATGCGTGCCATAGGTTCACCATCACGGATATAGGACGTACAGCCAAGATTTGTAGTCCCAGCTGGGCAGTGCTAATGTCCTAGAATGGGGCTGTCCTGGCCCGTGGGCCAAATGGGTCACACACTGGCCACGCCCATGCCCAGTTTAATAAAGGGGGGGGGAAAGCCGAGATACGTCACTTGACACCACCGTGGCAACGTGAGTTTGACACCCCTGTCCTAGAATGAAACCACAATTGAGTGGGGTCCTTTCCTTCCTTAAATCAGGGAGAATAGCAATAGCAATAGCAATAGCAGTTAGACTTATATACCGCTTCATAGGGCTTTCAGCCCTCTCTAAGCAGTTTACAGAGTCAGCACATCGCCCCCACAGTCTGGGTCCTCATTTCACCCACCTCGGAAGGATGGAAGGCTGAGTCAACCTTGAGCCGGTGAGATTTGAACCGCTGAACTGCAGATAAAAGTCAGCTGAAGTGGCCTGCAGTACTGCACCCTAACCACTGCGCCACCTCGGCTCTTCTTAGCCGGAGGGCAAAGGAAATTATGATTTGAACAAATCATAGCAGTTAAAAAAAAGGCACTCAAAAGCAATTTAAAACATGTGGTTTAGAACTTGCTATAAAGGTATAATCTCTTTTGGGCCTGATGAGAGGAGAGGTGACATAAATAGTAAATATTTTTTTTAGTTAACTACAATAATAACAAGGAAATGTTAATGGATAATGTTTAATGATATGTACATGTGTGTTGTGCCAGTGAAAGCAAATTGGACATAAGCTTTAATTTGTGAGTTTGGGGTGGGGGGGAAGGGGAGGGAATGCTTAGATATCCTACTAACTGACTTTGTTTTAGAATATATTACAAAGGTGTAAAGTCATTGGAGGTTTATTGAGATTGCGAACGAATGCCAATAGGTGGTTGTGTCTTTAAATACAAATAATTCTAGATAAAAAGCACGTTTAAATAATTGTGACTAAATGAGAATTGTGGTACAGTGATACATAAATTTAAAGTTGTACAATTCAATTTGAATGAAGTATAATGTAAGGATTGTGGAAGAAATGCACGAAATTTATTTGTTACCAATCGACACGCTTTCTACAAGATGTAACGAAAGATGATTCTTTTTTTGTGTGTTTTTGTTTAATTAAAACAATAAAACTTTTCAAAAAAGAAAACCCCATGTGGCTTAGCGGGTCATTTCTGCAACTGCTCTTCAATTTCCAAGCGAGCAATTACGAGAATTCAAGAGTGGCCACTGCAGCCAGCCACCACAATGTATTCAGTTCCGTTTTAATACACAAATGAAATTTCATTTGATGCATACTCTTTCAGTTCAGTTCAAGATCTGATAGATACGGCTGTCAGGGTTCCAAATAGCATCCAAAATTAAATCAGAGCCCGAGGCAAAGGATTCCTCAAAGTCCCAATTGATGAAGAGAGCCATGTTGGCACAGCTGGGAAAACCCGAATCTGAAAGCTTCCCGGTTTTCAGATTCCACCCAGTTGAAAGTTCAAGATCTTGCACCCCACATCCACAAGTCCATCCCATGGTCCAATCTTCCACTGTCACGCTGGCAGTTTCCACCCATCCAGATCCGGTCAGGTGCAGAGGTGCAGAGACAAAGGATGATCTTGGCTTTCTGGAAAGAATGTTGTTATGGCTACATAGCACTTAACTCCGTACTATCCCCCCTTCCATTTTCCCACCATAGAAACAGCATAGTATAATAATAGAAAGTTGCGGAGGGTCAAAGATCCAAAAGGAATATTATGGCTGCAGGCCTGATTACTGGAGGGGATTGAAACCAACAATTTCGGACTTTCAAAACGATCTGCATCAACCCTCCCTCTTTTCTTCTTGACGTGGTTCACTCCACGTTCCTCGTAGAAGCCAGCGGTCGGAGAGATTTGATTAAGGTCAAGAGCACTTTTTCTTAAGATTAATAGGTAGGAGACATATCTGAAAAGCGGATGGGCTTGAACAGGCATTAGCTACAGCGAGATCTAGACAGAATACCCTTGTTATTGTTGTGGTCCACCAGAGGCCAATGGAGCTGGCAGCAGAGTCAGACAGTGAAGAGGTTGGGGAGGAGCATGGGCCAGTCCTGGAGGCTGGGGAAGGCCAAGACGAAGGCTCTGCGTTGGAGGAAGAGGCACCGCGGACTGGTCCCTTGCTCGGCCCTGCAGCACCAGCCCTCGGGTGTTGAGTTCGACACCCCTGCTTTAAAACCACAGCAAACAAAGGCTTCAGATAAGGAACGTTCTCCGTAGCAATAGCACCTCACACTAACACTGAGTCTTATATACCGCTTCACAGTGCTTTTACAGCCCTCTCTAAGAGGTTTACAGAGTCAGTTTATTGCCCCCAGCAATCTGAGTTCCCTTTTTACCCACCTCGGAAGGGATGGAAGGCTGAGTCAACCCTGAGCCTGGTGAGATTCGAACTGGCAAATTGCAGGCAGCTGGCAGCGAGCAGAAATTAGCCTGCAATACTGCATTGTGATGAAGAGGAAGAAGAATGAGAAAGGGAATAAGAGAGGGAAGAGAGGGAGGGAGGGAGGGAAGGATAGCACTTAGACATATATACCGCTTCACAGTGCTTTCCAGCCCTCTCTAAGTGGTTTACAGAGTCAGCCTCTTGCCCCCAACAATCTGGGTCCTCATTTTACCCACCTCGGAAGGATGGAAGGCTGAGTCAACCTTGAGCCAGTCAGGATCGAACTCCTGGCAATCGACAGAATTAGCCTACAATGCTGCATTCTAACCATGGTCCGTCCTTCCTTCCTTCCTTCCTTCCTTCCTTCCTTCCTTCCTTCCTTCCTTCCTTCCTTCCTTCCTTCCTTCCTTCCTTCCTTTCCCACTTACCAATAGCACAGTGCTTTTACAGCCCTCCCTAAGCGGTTTACAGAGTCCGCCTCTTGCCCGCAACAATCTGGGTCCTCATTTTACCAACCTCGGAAGGCCGGAAGGCTGAGTCAACCTTGAGCCTGGTGAGATTCAAACTGCCAAACTGCTGGCAGCCGGCAATCAGCAGAAGTAGCCTGCAGTACTGCACTCTCACCACTGCGCCACCGCGGCTGAGTAATTGAAAACTGGCACCAAAATCAATGTGTTTTTTTTGCATCTCCAGATTTTTACCTTTTCAAAGAAATTTCTTTATTTGCTTTTAAATTGTTTTTACTGAAGCTCTTGGAGTTTGTGCTGATAACTGCAGTGGCTGGGAGCTGTTTTGAGACGTTGCTTCCCAACACACACACCGATCTGAGTAAGGATTTACGGGGTGCCTGCTTAGAGATGTTAGCCAGATTCAGATTTGGGAAACAACCAGACTAAAGCACTGGGATAATATTAATTTTTTTTTTAGAAAAAAACAACCTAGAAGGCCAGACAGGGGGAAATAAAAATAGCTTCATCTCTTTTGATTCTAATAAAAGTTTACAATGGTATCTTTTTCCCCTTGGAGTTAATGAACGCAGCTTTTTCTTTCCAGTCGTAAAATATGTCTTCATAATCTCATTTTGAGTTGGCCAGAGGAACTGAAGAAAAGGAAAGACAAATAACATTGTTCCTCCGGGACTTAGCTGTTATTCTTGCCAGCACAAAGAAGTTTTAAAAGAAAAAGGCTTCTGGTGCCCATTAGATCTTTTATTTTTAACGCTAAGCCTAATAGAGTTGATGGTTTAATCAATCCTCGTTTTGTGAGCCCAGCCAAAGTTATAAACTAGGATTATTATTATTATTATTTTTCACACGTATGTGCCATCGGTGAAAAACATTCTCAGGCAACTTTTATTTCCTATCTATTCTTTTTTTAAAATTTTATTTTAGGGAACGTAGCTGGTTTTGAAAGCTATCTTAGGCCTCGTTAAATCATATTTCAGACACCAGGGGGGAATCTTAAACAAACTTACATCCTGGTTTCCTGTTTTGGGGGCTTAACTGTTCGTGCAGACTTGGGAATGGTGGAGAAAAAAAAGAGAGAATTTTTGCCCAATAGAAGAAAAGCCATTTGATCTCAAGGATGAGCTCAGAATATTAAAGTTTGGATTAGATTAGGTGCCCCGTTTGCTTGCTTCAAAAGAGAAAGATTCCATCTTAACAGTAAACAACTCCCTTGAAGTAATAAAAAAAAAGCTGAATTTTACGGGTCTGGTGAGGCACGCTTTCAAAAGCATTTTTAAAAAAGGTTTACAAAGTTTGCTTTTATTACACATGCATGGCCAGGCTTAACAGAACACGGTGGATCGGATGGGATTTAAAACCCAGCGATGGAAAGAAGAAGTATTATTTATTTGGCGCATGGCATATCAGGCTAGCAAGGAGAGTGCTGCGGTGGCCTAGAGGTGGGGCTCTCGCCTCACAATCAGGTGGCTGTGAGTTCAATCCTAGGTAGAGGCAGATGGCAGTAGCACTTAGACTTATATGAGCCAGCCGTGGGCAGCAGCTGCCAAAAAAGCCGACACGGTTCTAGGCTGCATCAACAGAGGGATAGAATCAAGATCACGTCAAGTGTTAACACCACTTTATAATGCCTTGGTAAGGCCACACTTGGAATACGGCATTCAGTTTTGGTCGCCACGATGTAGAAAAGATGTGGAGACTCCAGAAAGAGTGCAGAGAAGAGCAACAAAGAGGATTAGGAGACTGGAGGCTGAAACATATGAAGAACGGTTGCAGGAACTGGGAATGTCTAGTTTAATTAAAAGAAAGACCAGGGGAGACATGATAACAGTCTTCCAATATCTCAGGGGTTGCCACAAAGAAGAGGGAGTCCAGCTATTCTCCAGAGCACCTGAGGGTAGGACAAGAAGCAATGGGTGGAAACTAATCAAGGAGAGAAGCAACTTAGAACTGAGGAGAAATTTCCTGACAGTGAGAACAATTAAACAGTGGAACAGAAGTTGCCTCCAGAAGTTGTGAATGCTCCAACACTGGAAGTCTTTAAGAAGATGTTGGATAGCCATTTGTCTGAAGTGGTATAGGGTTTCCTGCCTGGGCAGGGGGTTGGACTAGAAGACCTCCAAGGTCCCTTCCAACTCTGCTACTGTATTGTATTAATGATGAGCCCTTTTCAACTTAACCTCATTTTTTGTTTTTCTTTTCTTTTTTCTGAAAAAGTTTTTTTTTTTATTTCTTGTTCTCTGTATACAATTATAGGTATACATTCACATAGCTATTCTTCTTTTTTACATTCGTCATTCCTATACATTTATCGTTCCATTTACAGGGTTATAATATACCATTTGGGTTGCTTTGTTTACCATTCCTCATCTGTTCTGACACAATCTCCTTTTCCTTTTCTTTTGTCCTTCCCTCCCTTCTCAACTTCTTGCCTTCCTCTCTCCTTTCCCTTCCTTCTTCCCTTTCCTCTACTCCTCTCTTCCTCTTCCCCTCCCTGCCCTCTCTCCTTCTTTCTTTCTCCCTTCCATCTTCCTCTCCTTGCCTCTATCTTCCTTCCCTCCTCTTCCTCTCCCCTCCTCTCTTCCTCTCTTCCTTTCTTTTTCTATTGTTGTAGGTGTCTCTTCCAGCGCTTACTTTTTATTTTCTTGGGGTGGTATTTCCGCGGACCCAAAAATAGTTCAATATCATTTCCTATTCCCTTTCCTTCTCAAATCTATCCTGATTGTGCTCCCCCCCCTCTCTTTGTATCTTACTTTGGAATACATACTGCATTTAACCACTGCGCCGAGGTGGCGCAGTGGTTAAATGCAGCACTGCAGGCTACTTCAGCTGACTGCAGTTCTGCAGTTCAGCTGTTCAAATCTCACCGGTTCAAGGTTGACTCAGCCTTCCATCCTTCCGAGGTGGGTAAAATGAGGACCCGGATTGTTGTTGGGGGCGATATGCTGACTCTGTAAACCGCTTAGAGAGGGCTGAAAGCCCTATGAAGCGGTGTATAAGTCTAACTGCTATTGCTATTGCTATTATATATTGTTATTTTCTTCCCTATTTCTCCCCCCCTCCCATTTTTATTTTCAAATTGAGAGCAAATAGACTAATCCAGTTTGGCTGGAAGCCTACTTAATCCAAATTGTGATCTATATCGTTGCCAAGATGGTACTTAATTCTCATCTGATCCTATAATTCTAACTAATCCATGGTTTGGTAACTCAGAGAGGGAGACTAAAAGAAGGCGTACAGATACAGTAGCCCTTGATTTATGACCACAAGGGAGTCTAAGACATTTGTCGTTAAGCAGGACAGATGTTAATTGAGTTTTGCGACCTCTCTTGCCACATGGGGTTACGTGAGTCACTGCGGTCGTTTTGTGAGTAACATGGTTGATGCGTGCTTCTCCGTTGACTTTGCTTGTCGGGAAGTCGCAAAAGGGGATCACGTGACCCCAGGACACTGCGACGGTCATAATTATGAAAGAGTTTTCAAGCGTCTGAATTTTGATAACGGAGCAACAGAATTGGAAGAGATCTTCTAGTCCAACCTCCCACTCAGGCAGGAAAGTCTATACTATTTCAGGCAGATGGCTGTCCAATCTCTTCTTGAAAATCTCCAGTGATGGATGGATGGATGGATGGATGGATGGATGGATGGAAGGAAGGAAGGAAGGAAGGAAGGAAGGAAGGAGATCCTATACCAGTAGAGACAAATAGCTGGCCAGTTTCTTCATAAAAACCTCCAGCGATGGATAGAAGGATGGATGGATGGATGGAAGGAAGGAAGGAAGGAAGGAAGGAAGGAAGGAAGGAAGGAAGGAGATCCTGTACCAATAGAGACAAGTAGCTGGCCAGTTTCTTCATAAAAGCCTCCAGTGATGGAGCATCCACAACTTCCAGATGCAAGCTGTTCCACTGGTTAATTGTCCTCGCTGGGAAGAAGAAGAAGAAGAAGAAGAAGAAGAAGAAGAAGAAGAAGAAGAAGAAGAAGAACAAGGAGGAGGAGGAGGAGGAGGAGGAGGGAGGAGGAGGAGGAGGAAGAGGAAGACGAAAAGGAAGAGGAAGAGGAAGAGGAAGAGGAAGAGGAAGAAGAAAAGGAGGAAGAAGAGGAAGAGGAAGAAGAAGAGGAAAAATAACAACCAGAAGAAGAACAAGGAGGAGGAGAGTAAGAAGAAGAAGAGGAAGGAGGAGGAGGAGGAGGAGGAGGAGGAGGAGGAGAAGAAGAAGAAGAAGAAGAAGAAGAAGAAAAACAGAAGGAAAAAGAAGAACAACAAGAAGAAGAACAAGGAGGAGGAGGAGGAGGAGGAGGAGGAAGAGGAGAAGGTTTTCTCATCCAACCCCCTGCTCAGGCAGGAAACCCTACACCACTTCAGACAAATGGCTGTCCAATCTCTCCTTAAAAACCTCCAGTGATGGAGCATCTCCAACTTCTGAAAGCACATCTTCATCATGGGGATGAGGCCATGGTTGTAAGTGTGAAAAACGGCCATAGGTCCCTTCCTTCAGTGACTTGTTGTCATTTTGAGTTGTCATGTAAATGAACATCCGTCAAGGACCATCTGCACAGGCAGCATTGATCACAAATAAATACATTAGAGACCATCAGCTTCAAAAACTTGGCCATGACCTTGAAGGCTGTTTTCCTAGTCACAGAGTATCCTTTCCCAGAGCATTATTTTAATAGCAAAAGCTTGAAGGGAGATGGCGATTTATTCCAAAACTGTCCTGAGCCAGCGAGAGAACCTTGGGTTGAACACGGAATTAGTGCCACGGGACCCCCAGTGCGTTGTGATAAAAGACACACTGGAGTGTTAGCTGTCTTTGAACTGAAACAGGACTCAGATGGAATTCTCATTACTCTAATCACACACGACCTCCCTGCAGCAGACACACCAAACACATGCAGAGCGGTGTATATTATACGCCCCGAAGGTTTGCTTTCTTTGTCCGAAGGCCAATAAACCACTAAAAATTAAAAGAGACCCATGTAGACGGAAGGCATGCGTGTGATTTTCTAGGGACCCGACTAGCTGATTCCTTAATTTTTCCAAAACGTACTTTTTCTCAAAGGATTAAGAGCCTGGGTGGCGCAGAGGTTAGAGTGCAGTAGTGCAGGCCGTTTCTGCTGCCTGCCGGTTGCCTGCAATTTGCCAGTTCGAATCTCGCCAGGCTCAAGGTTGACTCAGCCTTCCGTCCTTCCGAGGTGGCTAAAAGGAGGATCAGATTGTTGGGGGAGGGGGGCAGGGGGCAAGAGGCTGACTCTGTAAACCGCTTAGAGTTGGTTGTGAAGCGGTATATAAGTCTAAGTGCTATTGCGATAGATGATAGGTAGGTAGGTAGGTAGATAGATGTTTGATAGGTGATAGATGATATATAGATATATAGATGATAGATAGATAGATAGATAGATAGATAGATAGATAGATAGATAGATAGATAGGTAGGTAGGTAGGTAGGTAGGTAGGTAGGTAGGTAGGTAGGTAGGTAGGTAGATGATAGATGATATGTATGTATGTATGTATGTATGTATGTATGTATGTAGGTAGGTAGGTAGGTATGTAGGTAGGTAGGTAATTAGATGATAGATAGGTGATAGATATATGATATATAGAAGATAGATAGATAGATAGATAGATAGATAGATAGATAGATAGATAGATAGATAGATAGATAGATAGATAGATACTGTATATACTCGAGTATAAGCCTAGTTTTTCAGCCCACTTTTTCGGCTGAAAAAAGCCGCCTCGGCTTATACTCGAGTCAGTGAAAAATTTGCCCGAAATGGAGGAGAAAAAGGGGCAGGGCCATGCCGCTGGGTGACACTCGTGAATGGCCCAGTGCCCCTGTGAGTTTCCCCTCCCTCTGTGTCAGTTTGCCGCGCAGCGCGCACCGCACCATCCCCCCTCCTCACGTTCTAATGTAATGCAGGGCTGTCTTACGATTCCCCTTCCTCCCCCTCCTGCCGCTCTGCAACGATGTCCCACCTCCTCCTTGTTATGGCAAGCCGCCACATAGCGATGTCCCACCTCCTCTGGTACAGTGATCCAATGATAGGAATCACTGTGCCGTGTGTCATAGGAGGCGGGACATCGCTCCCGCGGCTGCACGGGACATCATCATCACAGCGGGACATCAGCATCATGAGGTGAGTGAAGTATTTCATTGAATACACCGCTAGTTTACTGTTTTTCTTTGAAATAAATATTCAAAAACATTATTGGTATCTATTTTATTTTTGAAATTTACCGGTAGCTGCTGCATTTCCCACCCTAGGCTTATACTCGAGTCAATAACTTTTCCAGTTTTTTGTGGTAAAATTAGGTGCCTCGGCTTATATTCGGGTCGGCCTATACTCGAGTATATACGGTAGATAGATAGATAGATAGACAGACAGACAGACAGACAGATAGATAGGAAGGTAGGTAGGTAGGTAGTTGGTAGGTAGGTAAGTAGGTAGGAAGGAAGGAAGGAAGGAAGGAAGGAAGGAAGGAAGGAAGGAAGGAAGGAAGGAAGGCAGGTAGGTAGATGATAGATTATATATATATAATCTATCATCTAGATAGATATATAGATGATAGATAGATAGATAGATAGATAGATAGATAGATAGATAGATAGATAGATAGATAGAGATAGAGAGAGAGAGATAGAGAGAGAGAGAGAGAGAGAGAGAGAGAGAGAGGAAGGTAGGTAGATAGGTAGGTAGGTAGGTAGGTAGATGAGAGAGAGAGAGAGAGACAGAGAGAGAAGAGAGAGAGAGAGAGAGATGAGCAGTGGTTACAGTGCAGTACTGCAGGCTATTTCTGCTGACTGCCATCTGCTTGCAATTTCCCAGTACAAATCTCACCAGGCTCAAGGTTGACTCAGCCTTCCGTCCTTCCAAAGTGGGTAAAATGGGGAGCCAGATTTATCATCATCATCATCTTCTTCTTCTTGTAATGAACCCATAGTCCATTGCAGGGTGGACCAGTGCCATTGTATCTTCTTTTAAATAGCAAAGAATAACATATACTTCCAGAAAGCCACATCAATTTTAACAGCATCTGTACAAGTACAGTCTGAAATGTTAACACTACAAACAGTGTATATCATTTGGGCTGTTTGCTGTTTATTGCAAGGAGGCAAATGGCTGGGAGGCAGATTCCCTCCCCCCCTTGTTTTCCTCCCCAAAAGCTAGGTGGGTCTTATACTTCGGAGCGTCCTATACTCCGAAAAATACGGTATTTCTCTCTTCTAATCACCCCAGCAATTTGCAAGAAGGATTTAGGGCATGGCACACCACGATGAGATTTTTTTTCTCATCTTCCCACTCATAATTACTTTCTCCCGAAGGAGTACTGTGGATAAAAAAAGATCAGGGCTTATTAAGCCCCCATTTATGGGTTAGGTGCAGACTGACACAATTTAAACTAGTTAGTCCTCTGTCCTCGGGGAAGCGGGGGGGGGAGCATACTAATGTTGTACATGTTAAAATAAACTTAATGAAGTTTATAATCCCAGGTGGGCAAGCTTTTCAGATCTTCAGATTGACTTTGGAGTAAGCATCGCTTTGATTTTCAAAGGGTTTGATTCCCATGTTATTTTTTTTTTTTATTGTGTAAGTATAATCTTTATTGTCCTTGTACTTAAATACAACGGAATTGATTACTGTTGTAGGTCACCCTATAAAAAATTGAAACGAATGGAATTTCAAAACTACTTTGTTTTCCTCTGCTTTCGCTGTTCTGAGCCACCAGGAAGAACCGTAACCCCCAAAATCCAACCCTTAATCGATAAAATTAAACACTCAGCAAGTTTGAAGTTTTATTGGATTGTACAGGGTTGGGTACAATTGTTTTTGTCCTTATGGAAACTCACCAGATACAAATAGACATTCGAGTTAATCTTGGGTCTTATATGGTTTGAACCCCTCTAACCAGGAACACGGTGGCTCAGCGCCTAAGACGCTGAGCTTGTCGATCAGAAAGGCTGGCAGTTCGGCGGTTTGAATCCCTAGCGCCGCGTAACGGAGTGAGCTCCCCTTACTTGTCCCAGCTTCTGCCAAACTAGCAGTTCGAAAGCATGTAAAAAATGCAAGTAGAAAAACAGGAACCACCTTTGGTGGGAAGGGAACAGCGTTCCGTGAGCCTTCGGCATTGAGTCATGCTGGCCACATGACCATGGAGACGTCTTCGGACAGCGCTGGCTCTTCGGCTTTGAAACGGAGATGAGCACTGCCTCCTAGAGTCAGGAACGACTAGCACATATGTTCGAGAGGAGCCTTTACCTTTAACCAGGAACTGAATTGGGAATTAGATGAAGGGGGAAAAGACAGAGTGATATGGTAGCAGTATTCCAACATCTGAGTGGGTGCCACAAAGAAGGGGTGGGTGGGTCAACCTATTATCCTGAAGGAAGAAGCAATAGATGGACACTAATCAAGGTGGCAACCAATCTAGAACTAAGCAGAAATGTTCTGACAGTTAGAACAATTCATCAGTGGAACAGATGACTCCAGATGTTGTGGGTGACCCAACAGTGGAGGCTTTTAAGATGATTTTAAGATGATAAGATCATTGGACAAGAAAATAAGAGAGTTGGAAGGGACCTGAGATGTCTCCCAGGCCATCCTTCCTGCTCGGGCAGGAAACCCTACACCATTTTAGACAAGCGTTTGTCCAGTATCTCCTTGAAAGTCTCAGGTAACAAAGTTACAGCCTAAGAATCCAAGGACTTAGATCCGGAGGACAGATGGGGAGATTAATAAGTAATACAGCCGCCCCTACTAGACAATGTTGTAGGAATTCGTTGTTTAACAAATTGACAGACTTGTAGGGGCTGTGGCAGGAACTGTGTGTGTCTGGTTGTGTTGGCATGCAATGCCTTATAGAAGCGATGAAGAACTTTTTCAGCACCGTGCACACTCGTCTGGGACGCAACCAGTGGTGGGATTCAGCTGGTTCGCACCTATTCGGGAGAACCGGTTGGTAACTTTCTAAGAGGTTCAGAGAACCGGTTGTTGGAAGAAATCTCCTTTTGTTTTTTTCCACATTACAGGGCTAATCCTGTAAGGAAGGCAGGAAGGAAACATTCTGGTGTTGTTTCTAGCCTAGTCTTTATTGCCCTGCTTACAGAAACTGCCTCTCCGGTTAACCCTTATGACATTGTAACAGCTAAGGCAAAACACCATTGATGTGAGTGACGTTGAGTTAGCCATGGCCACACAGTCACATGACCACCAAGCCATGCCTACCTAGCTGGTTATTACGGCAGAGAACCGGTTGTTGAATTATTTGAATCCCACCACTGGACGCAACCCAGAAGAGGAACTGCTCGGGGGCATGCACACACTTGGAAATGAAATTCCGGTTTCTGGTGCACAGTGGACAGGTAATGTTCTGGTTACTGGCTTGCATGCATTCATGACAACCATGGTCATGCCGGAAAACGGAAACCAGCTCTTTCAGTTTTCGGCACTGCCACATGCATGAAGGCGAAAGGTGGGTTCCTACCAGTTCGCATCTATTCGGTAGAACCGGTTCGTCAAATCTACCGAACCGGTTAGAAGAGGTTCCACCAGTGGACCCGGAAAGCAGGCCACACCTACAGAAGAGGTTCCAAAATTTTTTGAAACCCACCACTGGTCCTTGGATATGATTATTCTACACTATCATGCTCCTATTTATAAAACTCAGTGCCTCTGTGAAAGGTAAGGATGACTACTGCGTTTGTGGTGCAATCAGAACATTGCGTGTGTTGAAGTTGTTTTAACGCAAACCAAAGATGCCTTTTAAGAAACAGGTGTACATCCTATTCTTATGCATGCCAGTGCTGTGTGTGAGGTAATTTAAGGTGGTTCTGACAAGTGTCGTTGGCATCTTCATATCCGGTCACATGGGCGGCAAGCCACTCCTATCCGGTCACATGGGCGGCAAGCCACTCCCACAAAGGAGGCCACACCCACAGAGTAGGTTCGAACAATTTTTGAAACTCACCACTTATGAAGGCCATGCGTGCCCCAAACCCAGAAGAGGAAGAGGCAACACCATGCGTGCTAGGCAACATGGCTGCATGTTCCACTTCGGGCACGCATGCCATAGATTAACCACCATGGCCTTATAGTGTCTTCTTGAGGGAAGAGAAGTGGAAACAGTTCACGCCCACGATGTGAGGGGTCTGTAGATATTTCCACAGCCCTCTTCCTGGTCTACAGGTCCTCAAAGGGAGGGAGGGAAGATGTTGACGATTGTCTGGTTTTTCTTCTGCAGTCCTCATTGTCCGTTGAAGTCCGTGTCTGTTTGGCTGCTGTGCCCAACCAGAGGTGCAAACGGCAGATGTTTGAATCGTCTTTAAAATAAAAAAGGAGGCGATTTAACTTTAAACAAAGGAAAGCAGGGCAGTACCAAAGGCATTGAGACAAAACAGCAAGCATGTGAGATGCCAAGCCATGTCGAATTAGTAAGTGTTGGCAGAGGAGAGAGAGATGTAGCCAACGAAGCTTGGCTGGCAAGCAATCACTCTACAGCGAAAGGCCATCATGGACGCCTTAAAGAGTCTACGAACAGCTCTGCTCCGAGGCCGCACATGGATGTTATCAAATCTACCACCTGGCTCTCCCACTGCCATAAGTGCTTATGGAATAAACATGAGAAAACAGGCCGTGTGCCAGCCCAAGACAGGTTTCCACCATATAAAACAGGGCAGCCCTCAGGAAAATAAAAAACAGGAAAAAAAACAGAGAAGAATTCCAGCTTCCAAATGGTTTACTGGAGAGGGAGACACTGGTTCAATTTGTTTCTGCACCACAGGAGCATTGAAGGAGGTGGGGGCAGTCCTAAGCAGGGGGGGGGACTTTTCCTCAGCGGCGCGAAAAATGCACTTCCCGGCGTGAAGCGGAACATGGTTTTACTGGGAGAATTTACAGGTAACCGCCCTTGAAAACAGGCACACATCGAAAGTTCTCCAAAGCCAGGTTTTCAAAATCCCACGTTACAAGGTTATTGTATGGGAGATTATCACGCTGTAAAAGGACGCAGCAACATGAAAAGATGGTTTTAAGTTTTTCCCCCAAATGGCTTGCTATCGTATTCCCCTTCTTATAGCATCACGTTTCTTGTTCTCTTGTAATATTTTTACCCTATTGGGTTTTAAAAGCCTGGCTATTCATACTTGACAAAAAATATTTTTTATGTTGAACACGTTAAAAAAAAAAGAAGAATAGGTTCCAGATAGATAGATAGTGTTGTGGCCCGCCAGAAGAGCTGGGAGCAGATTCGGACAGTGAGGGGGGTTGGGGAGGAAGATGGGCCAGTCCTGGAGTCTAGGGAAGGCTCTGATGAGGGCTCTGTGTCGGAGGCAGAGAGGGGGGCCATGGCTGTATGACAGTTATCAGCTGCCTTCGGAGTCAGACATCAGTGAGGCAGAAGAACAGCTGGAGCCTGTTCCCGAAGTGCGCATGTGCAAAGCTCCCAGGAGAAGGGAAGAGCTAAAGAACAGGGGTCAGCTTGGGAGTAAGGCCACAGGTGGATGATGAATGGCCCCTCCCAGAGGAAATAAAAGAGGATCAAAAGGGGAGCGGAGTTTGCAGGAGACAAATAGTTCACTTAATTGGTTCGTGACTCTCCGAGACTCCTTGCCAAGTTCTCCAGAGATCGGCCTGGCAGCTCTCCAAGCCTGATAAGGTCTGTGACTGTAAATCCTCCCTTGAAAGACTTTGCTGGATGTGAATGAGCAGAAATCTCAGTCAATTAATAAAAGGGGTTTTTTTTTTGCTAGGACCAGGAGTTTGCTGGAAAGATAGAGGGAGGGAGGGAGGGAGAGAGGGAGGGAGGGAGAGAGGGAGGGAGAGAGGGAGGGAGGGAGGGAGAGAGGGAGGGAGGGAGGGAGAGAGGTTAGAGAGAGAGAGGTTAGAGAGAGAGAGGTTAGAGAGAGAGATTTTTCATTTATTGTTATTGTGTATTTTTTGCATTTTGCATAAATTTATAAATCACTTGAAGTTGAAACTATTTTTGTACAGGAAGCAGCATAACTCTATTAATATATTACTATTAATGGAGAGAGAGCGAGAGAGAGAGGGAGAGAGAGAGAGGTTAGAGAGAGAGATTTTTCATTTATTGTTATTGTGTATTTTTTTGCATTTTGCATAAATTTATAAATCACTTGAAGTTGAAACCTTTTTTTGTACAGGAAGCAGCATAACTCTATTAATATATTACTTTTAATGGTAATATATTAATGCATTATCAAGTTTTTCAGGTCATTCTTTCTCAACACATTGCCCTTATATGATAAATAAAGGACAGATCCATTTTTCCCCATAAAATATTTTATTATTTATAATCATTGAGATACAAAAATAGCAACTTTCAGGGCTAAGGGATGCCTTTACTTACAGAATTATTATAAAGTCAGAGCTGTCATTTTAATACACTTTTAAGTAACACATCAATAATCAATTTCTATTGGAAAGAATCAAGGAAAAGAGACTGATATTTACAGCACTAAAGAAAAGAGTAACTGCGAATAATAATAATTTTTCAAGAATTATTTTTTTTTTCCTGATGGGCCAACCTTCATGAATGATTAATCATCCATCACTTTTTTTTTAATATGGCAAATATATATATACGATCTGAACCTACCTAACAGATAACCTACTCTAATTCCTAAGCTAACAAAAGTCCATTTTTTATTTCGTTTTTTTTTTAACCTCAAATGACAGTCTTTTAAAAACAATTTCTCCCCATCTCTGGTGCCTAAACGTTACCCAGAGAAGATAGGTAGTAGCGATTAAGGGAAGAAGAGAAGAAAAAAATAAATTAAAAGATTTCTCTTTCAAACAAAGCAAACTCGAAACAATTTCTGCAGGGAATAGTTTCCCTCCTCAGGACGCATCAAATCTATTTCACGCAAGGAGATAGCTGAGTGTTTTAATGGCTGGATGCCCTTCGTGTCGCCGATACGGAGTTTTGTTCAGCAGATATATTCCCACTGTGCCCAGAGGGAGAAATATCTGCCTCTACCTAGGATTGAACTCACAGCCTCCTGATTCAGAGGGGCCACCGCACCACTCCAAATGTTCTCCTAGGCATAACAGGTTCTAATTAACAGTCCTTGCAGGAGGCAACAGAATCATGGATGCTACGGCAAACATAGGCATGGATCAATGAAATATCATCCTTGTCCTGTTCCTTTCATTTTTCGGCATTCCAAATAATAGGAGTTGGGGACAATAAAGAGGCTTGTTTTTACGTCATCGGCTTCTCACTCGTTCACCCAGGAGGACAAAGTGAGAGATGCTTCAGTAGGCCATCAAGAGACTCAGGGAGGTCCATGTTGAGAAGATGTCTTATCATCACCACTGTTCTTTCACTGTATCCAGGATAACAGCTGGAAAGAAGGGAGAAGATCGCTCCAAGAAACCTCATGATGGAAAGAAAGAAAGAGTAGCATGGATGGAAGACACCATGAAGGATAACTCTACTTTTGCAAGGTAGACGATGAAGTCTTTTGGTTGGTTTATCTCCAAGAACTTCTGAAAGGGAGGAGACTTTCAAAATGATTTCACAACGTGACTCTGAGAAACAGAGTGTCCTTGACTTATAACCATTCACTGAAAAAAGATACTTGCTCTTATGACCATTGCATAATCACGTCATCAAAATTCAGGCACTTAGCCACTGACATGTACTTACGATGGTTGAAACATCTCGGGGGGGGGGTGTCGTGTGATCGCCAACGATGACACTTCCAGCTGGCTTCCTGGACAACCAAAGTCAAAGCTGGATTTGCTTAATGACCACGTGATTCACTTACCAACGGAAGTGGTTCCCTTAACAACTTGGCAAAAAAACACAAAAACGGAGAAGACTCAACTGTCTGCTTAGCCACAACATTTCTAATCCCATCTGTGGGATTAGACAATTGAGGATTGTAATTGTTTAAATTTTTTTTAAAAAAAAGGAAATTAAATTAAAAAAAGGGAAAAACACCGAGGTGATGCATGGATTCTATCTGTAATCTGTAATTTGCAGAAATTGAGTATCTTTCTTTTTCTTTCTTTCTTTCTTTCTTTCTTATTTCCAGTTCTTTCTTTGTTGCTTGCTCTTTCTTTCTTTCTTTCTTTTTCTTTTATTCTTTCTCTTTTTCTTTTTCTTTTTCTTTTTCTTTTTCTTTCTTTCCTTCCTTCCTTCCTTCCTTCCTTCCTTCCTTTCCTCTCTCTCTCTTCCTTTTTTCTTTTCCTTCCTTCCTTCCTTCCTTCATTTCTCCTCCCTTTTCCTCTTCTTTCTTTCTTTCTTTCTTTCTTTCTTTATTCTTTTTTCCTCCTCCTCTTCCTCCATCTCTAGCATGTTTCAAGAATGTATGACAGAAAAAAAACAAGAATCATGTCTACTTGGGATTCCAAAATGCTTTTGAACATTCCTGGGTCTCAGCTGCCTGAACTGAGAAAATTCAGAATAATCTATGCATCTCAGATTAATCTTGCACCATATATATATAGATAGATATGTCTCTCTCTTTGTGATATTGTGTGTGTGTGTGTGTGTGTGTGTTTGTGTGTGTGTGTGTGTATATATACAAACACAATCCCTGCGATCTCAAGGACACACATTACATTTCTCCACAGGTCAGTATATTAGAAAATCAACTAATTCCAGGAGACGATCAGAAATTTTACAAGTAATCAGATTGATAAAGTCATTGTTAAAGAGACACAACTCATCGCAAATCTCCCAAGTAGCCTTACACAATACATAATAATACCCCTATACATATTTTATATATAAATTCATATTGTCTTCTGCCCTGCAGAAGCTTATAATATTTCAGAATATTTTTTTATTACACCGAGCCGAAAGGCCTGCATTCATAATACAAAAATGCCTGAACATATTACGGAGAATACATAAACCTTGTAGAGAGAGAGAAAAAAATGCAAAACAAATTACATTTATAGTGTCATGAATATTCTTTTCATGTACATCATACAAATATATACAATTTGAAGAAGGAACAGGGAAGCGGAGAGGGAAAATATTTGCAGAATATCTTACAGTTTGGAAACGTGACAGTAATTTACCCAAGCTTAAAAAAAAAATGACTAAAGCAAAATTTAGATCTCTCTTGTATTGGATTATATTTTGGTTCAGAGCTAGAAAACGTTAAATTTACACTAAAGATTGGAAACTTGACTTTCATTAATCCACACCTCATTTTGCATTTGAGGTATTTTAGTTCTCGTAAAGTTCTGGATATGTCACCACATAATTAATTACAAGTCCTTTGAACAAAAGGCCAGCAGAAATACACAGGAGATTTACAGAGCTCATTAGCTGATATTTGTCTGCCTGTTGTGATCTCAAGAAGCTAATATAATAAAGCATCCATTTACAAGGATCTTAGCATAATAGGGAGTGAACTGAAAATTATGGACAACTTCCCACTTTGCGTGTAGAAGTGCATACTTAAAACGTATTTAAAATGTGAACACAAGAATGACAGGTAGCAAAATATACGTATTATACAGATAGTTGCACAAGAAAACTAAGGTTAGCAATAACTCTCAATATACAATTGAGAGAGCAGGAGTTTGTTTCTAGGCAATAAACATTTATGTGCTTCTAAAAATCTTCTCAGGACGTGATTGCAAACAGAAGTAAACATGCTGAAGAAAACACATCACAGCTCTTTCAACCGTAACACGGATGGGTTTTTTTAAATAGTTGTTTTTTAAAAAAAAAACACAAGCCAATCTCTGACAGTTCATTGGATGAGAATCCTCACCTTTAACTCTTGAAAAACGAAAGGTTTAAATCTTGAACAATTAAAGGGTGCAAACGTTTGTGTAGCATACGACTGCATGCTTTGGAAAGGATTGTCCGTGGATTATTACCGATAAAATGTACTCTAACGCTTATAAAATCAGAATCAAAGAATCTTGGAGGTTGAAGGAATGCTAATTCTTCATGAAAAATAAATTTGATTATGATCCTTGCCTTAATCTAGATCCTTAAACTCAAATCAAGAAACGTCAAACCGGGAGGAACCGATTTCTAAATTCTCTTTTTTTTAAAAAAAAAGATCAAGGTATTTTATTTTTTACTAGATTCGAATCATCTACTCCATGATAGTTTTTGTTGGGCACATGGACATGAATTAAGGGTTTAAGTTTAGGATAATTGTTCACAATCTGCTGAGATTTTAAAGGGAAGCCAGCAGATAAGGGATATCGATGCTAAACATTTCTAATGGATATTTTGAAATTTCTGTGCCCAATATAATCTAAAGGGATGACCGGCTGTTTAGCAAACTAGAAAGCTTGCTTTTTCTCCAACCCCAAATCCTAGGTCTAATACTCAAATTTAGAACTTCGTGTGGAAGACTGCCAAATACGAAGAAGTGTAGGGACGAATGAGTGAATGAACGAATAATATCTTACAGCCCAAAGGGCCAGAGATAGTGGTGGAACTATTTAGAAGGCAACGTTGTTGAGAAAGTTTACATTCTAGTGGAGAAGAAGCGGTAGATGAATTGAAAAGAAATGGGGTGGCATGAAATTTGTAGGTTCAAAATAATAAGACCAAGATTTGCCTTGAAGGAAACAATATGCTTGGTCTCCAAAGAAGTTCATAAGGTAAGATAAGATAAGATCTAAGATCTAAGATCTAAGATCTAAGATCTAAGATCTAAGATCTAAGATCTAAGATCTAAGATCTAAGATCTAAGATCTAAGATCTAAGATCTAAGATCTAAGATAAGATAGATCTAAGATCTAAGATCTAAGATCTAAGATCTAAGATCTAAGATCTAAGATCTAAGATCTAAGATCTAAGATCTAAGATCTAAGATCTAAGATAAGATAAGATGATAAGATAAGATAAGATAACATCTAAGATCTAAGATAAGAAGATAAGGTAAGATAAGATAAGATAAGATAAGATAACATAACATAACATAAGATGATGTTGGTCATTTTCCACTCCACTTCCAATTCGTCATCTCTATGTGCCATTGCATCAGTGAAGAAGGAGATAACCTTCAGAGTAAGCTTGGACATAGAGAGCTAGTAGAACCTGTTATTGGATCAACACCCAACCCATGTTGGTACCCATTTATGGACTCCTCCAGAAAAACTACATCCTCATTGTTGGGATGGCTTTCCCTACCACGATGGAATGGACCACGTGAATTAGTTGCTCAACCAGGTCACACATCCAGAAAGCCACTGATAAAGGAATGAAAACACAATGAAACAATGTAAGGGATGACATTGTCCCCGACTTATGCACACATTTCATGGCGCCTTAAAGATGAATTCAGAGCTGGGTGTAGGAAAGGAACTGCAAATGTCAGTGTGTGTTTATGCCTGTTAACAAAGCTCTCCTAAACAGCAGCCTAGAAGAACAACAACAACTGGGCTAAGTGTAGACAATGTGTATTTCTCCAGCCACCATGTTAGAAGATTTGCTTTCCTATTCAAGTATATTCAGGAAATAAGTCACGGCATTTGGCTTACCCCACGCAACGCAGCCAGAGGCAGAATGGGACAGGAAGAGCCACAAACATCTGTTAAACTTGACTATTATCAAGTTAATATTTGATGGACAACATTTCCCCTCTCCCACCCACCAGAAAAGTCCAAGTTTTCTCACTCGCAATGCAATTTCCCACTATCCTCCAGTGTCCCTAGAAGTGGCATTTTCCTCCCTCCTTGGTAGGGTTCTTCAGCTACGACCTGTATGTCATTAAGATCTTGTGTATCCATTTGGAGTAGTAAGCCACCTTGACGAATATCCCGGGCCGTTTGGGAACCGCACATCCTCGTCCGGGAATAATCACTCCCGTTACGATCTTGATTCTATTCTGTTCGCAGACCAGTGGGCCACCGTAATCCCGCTAGAAAGAGAAAAACATAGGAAAAATCACATAGATGCGTTAACAGAAGAGAGATTAAGATGAGAAAAGCTCATTGTAAAAGAAGGAAGAGCTCGCTCATTGAATGTATAAGAGTAGCATAAGAACGCTTGACGGCAAATTAATCTTGATATAGCTCTATTCTACTCTGCTCTTCTCTCTACTCTACTCTTCTCTCTACTCTACTCTACTCTATTCCACTCACCTCCACTCACCTGCACTCCTCACTCAACTCCTCATTCCACTCCCCAGTTCCCTCCACACTCCACTCCTCTACTCTTCATTCCCCTCCACAGTTCACTCCACACACCATTCCACATTCCACTCCATACCACACTCCATTCCACATTCCACTCCCCATACCAATCCACACTCCTCTCCACTCAATTCCACACTCCACACACCACTCTACACACCAATCCACACACCACTCCGTATTTTCTCTTCTCTTCCCTTCCCTTCCCTTCCACTCTACTCTATTTATATTTATATTATCATATTCATAGGATTAGTGGTAATATGAGTATTGTTCCAATATCTCAGGGGTTGCCACAAAGAAGAGGGAGTCAAACTATTCCCCAAAGCACCTGAAGGCAACGACAAGAAGCAACGGGTGAAAACTAATCAAGGAGAGAAGCAACTTAGAACAAAGGAAAAATTTCTTGACAGCGAGAACAATTAATCTTCCGAAGTTGTGGGTGCTCTAACACTGGAAGTTTTTAAGAAGAGATTGTACCTCACAAGTTCCACTGCCGATGCTCTCGGCTCGCGCACACATTTCTGATTCCTTCAGAACGACGTTTCCTCCAAAATCTTGACTGCAGCGTTCATTCCCCATAATGATCATATTTGCTTCCTGAAGTTGCCCGTCAAAATTCCTTGCTGAAATTATGAAGAGAAGTAACTTTATTTATTTATTTATTTATTTATTTATTTATTTATTTGCTGTGAGCGCACTGCCCCACATTAAAAATGAAAATCCGTTGCCTGCTCTCAAAGGAAAGTACATATCTACCCATACACAAGAGCCTATACAAGATGTTCTATAGGTGACACATCCCACCCACAAGATTAGCTAAAAAAATTAATAAAAACGTATTGCCACGATGTTGGAAATGCAATGTTGCCCTAGGAACCTTTTACCACTTGTGGTGGGAGTGCCCAAAAGCTAGAACCTTTTAGCATCAGATAAGAAAGTGTTTGAAAGAGACATTAAATCAAAGGATAGAATTGAGGCCAGAACTAATTTTTATTAGGGATCACAAAATAAAAAATATAGCAAAGGTGGATCGTATTTAATGTTGCATATTTTAACGGCACCAAGATTGACCTTCGCGCAAAAAAGGAAAGACAAAGAGAACAAGAGATCATAAACAAAATACTAACATGTGCAGAAATGGACAGACTGACTCTGGATCTCAAGGACAAGGGTCGAGACCGAATCGCACAGAATCTGGGACAAATGGTACTACTGATGGTTAGAAACGGGGGGAAAAAGGTCGGAACAGAAAAACACGAATAAGTTAAGAATTGGGAATATGGGAAGGGGAAGTAGAGTAGAAAATGATTGAGGGAAGACAGGATGTAGAAGAGTCGGAAGTAGGGGAGAGAAGAAGATAGGAAGAGAGGGATAGGAGAGAGGGTGAAGGGGGAAGATGAGGTGTATAAGGAGGAGTGGTAAGGGGAGAGAGTAGAAGGAGAAAGGAAGGGGAAGTAGACACCAATGAGAGGAAGAGTGGGAAGCAGAAGGGAGAAGAAAGATGGGAAGAGAGAGATAGGAGAGAGGGTAAGGGGGGAAGATGAGAAGGATAAGGAGGAGTGGAATGTAGAGGGAGGAGAAGGAGAAAGGAAGGGGAAGTAGAGTAGGAAAGGATGATGGAAGGAAGATAGGAAGTAGGAGAGAGGTAGAAGAAAGAGGTGTATGGAGAGTAGAAGAGCTAATAATGGGTGTTAATCTTTTTGGGGCGTTGAGGACAAGAGGAACTGATGTAATCATTATTTAATACTATATGATACTGGCTATGTATAGTATACATGTGATTGTATGTTATGAAAATGGAAATAAAAATATGTTTATAGAAGAATTGGGAATATGGTACGAAGATTGTATGATCGGTAGGAACTGGATATGTATATGTATTGACATATAATTTGACCGATTGAACATACCGATGTAATGGATATAAACTGTTATTTTTGTAAGATCTAAGAACTCTTTGGAAATGACTATGCCAGAAATGTCACACTCTGCCCATCGTTTTTAATGTTTACCTAATAAAGACCTTTTTAAAAGAAATGAAAATCTGTTGCCTACTCTCAAAAGAAAGTATATATCTACTCATACACATACATAACACACACATATACATGGGACACACACACATATACATACATACAGTACATATATATATTAACCCCTGTCCTTCTTGAATACATGGTGGAAAGAGAAAACTTGAGAGTTCAGGAAGCGGATGCTACATGGAACAAAACTCTGGCTTGAATCTAGATGTTCCACGAAGATTAGCTAAAAAAATTAATAAAAACGTATTGCCACGATGTTGGAAATGCAATGTTGCCCTAGGAACCTTTTACCACTTGTGGTGGGAGTGCCCAAAAGCTAGAACCTTTTAGCATCAGATAAGAAAGTGTTTGAAAGAGACGTTAAATCAAAGGATAGAATTGAGGCCAGAACTAATTTTTATTAGGGATCACAAAAAGCCCCCTCCCCAAAAGGGAAGAAGGAAAAAGGAAGAGGATTTTGGGTGGGGAGTGTTCTGTCCCAAACTTGAATTACTTACTTCCTGTGTGTCCCCATCCGTAAACGCTGCACGTGGTCCCATCTGGAATGGTGCAACCAGAAATGGGCAGGCGGATAATAGCCACAGCATTATTGCTTACTGCAGGTCTAGAAAAGAAAAAACATGGACATGTACGGGAATAAGTAGGTAAATTTAACATGTCTTTTCAAATCAGACGAAGAAGTTAGAGTCTCGTGATTCATTGCATAGTCAGCCAGATGTTAAGGCTGGATTCGATTGCTCTCCAGAAGGCCAGATCCTGAAGATGGAACTCAAGTACTTTGGCCACCTGATGAGAAGGAAGGACTCCCTGGAGAAGAGCCTCATGCTGGGAACGATGAAGGGCAAAAGAAGAAGAAGGGGACAGCAGAGAAGGAGGTGGCTGGATGGAGTCACCAAAGCAGTTGGTGTGAGCTTCAATGGACTCCAGAGGATGGTAGAGGACAGGAAGTCCTGGAGGAATGTGGTCCATGGGGTCACGATGGGTCAGACATGACTTTGCAACTAACAACAACAACAACCCCTAATCATCTTTGTTGCTGTTCTCTTCAACCTATGACAATTTGACTTTTAGGAGACACCTGGACAACATTCCTCATGATTGCAGGTGCCTTAAAGCCTTCCATTCCCTCCTCCAGTAGCACGGTTTCACCCGCCCATTAAATCCAGCCAACGGAGAAATTGCCGACGAAATATTAGCGTAACTTCAACCAACCTGGAAAGTTTCAGTAAAACTATATCTGATCCTTCAGGCCCGTAGACCAGCTGGGAAATATTCAGGACTTGCTTATGCTTTTCTTCATGAGCTCTTTCCACATTATGGATGCCGAGCCAAGCCTGATAGTCTTTGAGATTATGCCTTAAAGAAAGCAAACATAATTGGATGATGAGTCAATAATAAAAAAAATAAAAAATAAAGCAGAATGGAAGAGAGATTAGAGCCACAGACTCCTCACTTGGCTTATTTGCTTTGCGGTGATCTATTTAGATAACCGTTGCTAGATTTAAACAAAAGTAGCTTTTAGGGGGTCAGTTCATCCCACACACACCCCAAGCAAAATAAACCACTGAATTCAGGAGGTTGTTGCCATATTTTAGTCTCCCGAAGCGGAGAATGGAACTATTCCAGCACTTCACGCTGTGAAAACGGTGCCATCTGGATTAACCGTTGGGTTTTTACTCTGAACAGACGTTGAACTATAACAACACCAGTGCAAATAGTTTAAAACCCAACTGTTACTGAGTAAAAATATGTCCAATTTCAGGGTCGGACCTCACCAAGGAAAAGGAGACTTTTTTAGATATGGGTTCATCTAGAAAAGCGGAATGTTTCTAGGAAAATTCGCAAAAATTTGACCCTCGCTAGAACCTCACCTGATGGGACCCATACTTGACCCATCACAAGATCCACAAGACCCATCCCAAGTCCTTCACGTGACGTGACGCACACCTGACCCATCACAACGCCCATCACTAGTTTGTCACTTGATACAACCCTCAATCACAAAACCTGTTGACCACACGGAGCCCTTATAAACAGAGGAATATTGACATTCCCTAAATTCTACTAAAGATGTGACCTATCCTGGTAACGAAACATTCAGAAGCCAACCCACAAGCTCGGAGAATGAACCTTCACCCTCACCCGCCACCTGAGCTGCAGATATTCGCTGCCCTTGCAAAATGAAATAATGGTCCTCTCTACTCAAATGCTCTGAACATCCCAGAGTTCCATTGTATAGAAGTAGGGAATAGTTTAACGTTTCTCCCTCCCTCCCTTCCCTTTCTTGTGATGTCAGAAAATCAACATTTTGTTCTGACCCAGCTCCCTAAACATGACAAACCCTGTTGTATTTAAATCAGTGATTCCTTTATTAGGATGTGCCAGCAGCCCCGGCAAAAATATTTCTCCCTCAACGCAGGCTAACAAGTCCATCGGGCTGGAAGATGAGCAATTGTCTGCCACATGTATTCATCTCCGTCCCCTGCCTTTTATCCCCAGAGCTAGGGAAGGGCTTTGCTAGCAGTGGTGGTTCTTCCATCCCGAGGACCGGCCCATAGATTTCTACTGTTCTCCTCTCCTCTGCCTTCTGCACATCCCCGTGTCAGGCACTGGACCCAGCTGTTCCTCCTCTTCCTCATCAGCCACCTCCAGACCTGGGGGCTGTTGACTTTCCCTCTGAGGGCTGATGGATGGCCCAGGCTCCGCCTCTCTCTCTCTCTCTCTCTCTCTCTCTCACTCACTTTCTTTCTCTCTCTCTCTCTGTCTATCTCTCTCTTTCTCTCTCTCCCTCTCTCTCCCTCTCTGTCTATCTCTCTTTCACTCTCTCTCTCACTCACTTTCTTTCTCTCTCTCTCTCTGTCTATCTCTCTCTTTCTCTCTCTCCCTCTCTCTCCCTCTCTGTCTATCTCTCTCTCTCACTCACTTTCTTTCTCTCTCTGTCTATCTCTCTATTTCTCTCTCTCCCTCTCTCTCCCTCTCTGTCTATCTCTCTCTCACTCTCTCTCTCACTCACTTTCTTTCTCTCTCCCTCTGTCTATCTCTCTCTCTCTCTCCCTCCCTCTCTCTCTTTCTCTCCCTCCCTCTCTCTCTCACTCTTTCTCTCTCCCTCTCTGTCTATCTCTCTCTCACTCTCTCTCTCACTCACTTTCTCTCTCTCTCCCTCTCTGTCTATCTCTCTCTTTCTCTCTCACTCACTTTCTTTCTCTCTCCCTCTGTCTATCTCTCTCTCTCTCTCCCTCCCTCTCTCTCTTTCTCTCCCTCCCTCTCTCACTCTTTCTCTCTCCCTCTCTGTCTATCTCTCTCTCTTTCTCTCCCTCCCTCCCTCCCTCTCTCTCTCTCTCTCTGCCAGCTCCATTCTCTCTTCCTCCTCGGAGCTCTCAGGTTGCCTTGATGCTGACCCTGACTCCCACACCACCACCACCACCACCACCACCACCTCCACCACCACCTCCTCCTCCTCCTCCTCCTCCTCCTCCTCCTCCTCCTCCTCCTCCTCCTCCTCCTCCTCCTCCTCCTCCTCCTCCTCCTCCTCCTCCTGATTTGGCTGCTGGAGGGGCAGGCGGCTGACAGGCCACAGCACATTTCTACCCAAAGGCAAACTTTAAAAGGTAGGATCTTATTGGAAGATCTAATAAAAAATGTGAAATGGATACCGAGAGAGGAAACACTGCTTGGCTGTCAGGACCCAATCTTCTTTCACCAGTGATCCACCACAGAAATGTCTTCCTCTGCTGGAGAAACCAATGAAAGGACAATTATTTGGGGCATCAACCTGCTAATATAAGCTTCACATTTATATCATGCAGTAGTCCTCAGTTTGTAACCACAATGGAAGCCAAAGAAATTCTGTTGATAACCAAGACAGTGGTTAAGTGAATGTTTTCCCCATTTTACGACCTTTCTTGCCACGGTGGTTAAGCGAATCCCTGTGGTTGTTAAGTTACTAACATGGTTGTTCAGTTAATCTGGCCTCCCCA
>NW_022473599.1:39149-99449 GCF_009769535.1 Thamnophis elegans
GGGGCGATATGCTGACTCTGTAAACCGCTTAGAGAGGGCTGAAAGCCCTATGAAGCGGTATATAAGTCTAACTGCTATTGCTATTGCTATTGCTAATTATAAGATCTGGAGAGACCAAACATGGGAAGGTAAATTTTGGGGTCTCCGCCACATCTCTGAAGACTTTGAGAGGGTTGGTCAAATCACAAGACTCCTTTTAACTGGACCTCTGCAAGTTTCAAAAGACGCTTCTAGCAAAAGTTTTAAGAGTGGAATTTGAAGTCACAAGGCTGAAGGCCTGGAACTGGATTATTATTTTTAGTTACGGCTGAAGCTGATCCTTAATCCCACCAGCCTGGATGTTGCGATAAGAAGAGGCAGTCTCTGTCCTTCCCAGAAGACAGATGTTAAATCAGAGATAAATCAGCTGTTTATGGTCTGGATCTTCTGAAATCCCCCCCCCCCCAAATGAGCAAGGCAGCAACTTTCTGAAACAAACACATCTGGAGAAGGGGTGGCATTCAGCAGGTTTTGACCAGTTCTGGAGAACCAGTAGCAGAAATTCTGAGTAGTTCGGAGAACCAGTAAATACCACCTCGGACTGGCCCCACTCCCCATCTATTCTCTGCCTCCCGAGTCCCAGATGATTGGAAGGAAATGGGGATTTTGCAGTATCCTTCCCCTTGAATGGGGTGGGAAGGGGGATTTTGCAGTATCCTTCCCCTGCCACGCCCATCAAGCCACGCCCAGAACCGATAGTAAAAAAAATTGAATCCAGGCTTGGTAACTCAGCTGCTGTGATGGATACTCCATCTTCTGCAGAGAGAGACGGAGGCTTTATCATACAATGTTGTATGCAAATGCTGTAGAGATTTTTTAAACTGAGTTCATCGTGCCTCTAAAAGACCCCACAGATGAAATAAAGCCAATAATCTCCCTGTCGGATGGTCAAACCAACATTTCATGTTCCGGCTGGTTTGTTTTACAGCCTTAAAAACAGTGATAGCAATAGCCCTTAGACTTATATTAATTAATTAATTAATTAATTAATTAATTAATTAATTAATTAGACTTATATACCGCTTCATAGGGCTTTCAGCCCTCTCTAAGTGGTTTACAGAGTCAGCCTCTTGCCCCCAACAATCTGGGTCCTCTTTTGACCCACCTAGGAAGGATGGAAAGATGAGTCAACTTTGAGCCTGGTGGGATTTGAACTGCCAAATTGCAGGCAGCCGGCAGTCAGCAGAAGTAGCCTGCAGTACTGCACTCTAACCACTGGGCCACCGTGGCTCATCACCGAAAAAAAATATTCAGATCTTGTAGAGAACCCACTAAATATTTAAAGCTGATCAGATGTTTGATTGCATTGTGGATATCTAATCTCACTGTCCTCCTTCCCCTCTTCTTCCTCCTCCCCTCCTCTCCCTCTTTCCTCTTCTTCCTCCTCCTCCTCACCCTCTTCTCCTTCCTCCTCCTCCTCCTCCTCTTCTTCTTCTTCCTATTCCTCCTCCGTCTCCCTCTCCCTTTCCCTCCTCCTCTGTTGCTTCCCCTTCCTCCTCCTCCTCCTCCTCCTCCTCCTCCTCCTCCTCCTCCTCCTCCTCCTCCTCCTCCTCCTCCTCCTCCTCCTCTTATATTTCTACTTCTTCTACTTCTTTTTCTTTTCAGCCAGAATTCTTTAAAGGTGAAAATCGACACCGTTCAAATTAAGCTCTTTACATTGCATTAACAGGTTGATGTAAGTTTTCTTCCCCCTTTAGGAGATTAGCCTATTTTTATTTGGTGATCCCACTGTTACACGGGATCCGCTGGAAGCTCTCGGGACTGTTTAAGCTGTGTTTTCATGTTTTCCTACCCTATTTCAGACAACCTTTTCCTCTGAAACGGTATAAGGGTCTCTTGCTCGAGCCGGGGGTAGGACTAGAAGACCTCCAAGGTCCCTTCCAACTCTGTGATTTCTGGCCTCATAAGACATTGCACTTCAATCTTTGAAGCAATTCTGAACTTGCTGATCCCGGTTCTCCGCTCCAAGCGTGATGGAATTAAATGCAGATGTTTGTCTCCCTAAGTATCCCCTGTTTCAATATTGATCTACGCTTCTTGTCAGAGATGCCGAATGAAGGGGAAAAAAGGGGGTGAGATTTATTAATCAAAAGGCTCACGAGGCGCAAAGCGAAAGAGAATTAAGACTGACGTGCTGGGGGAAATCAGCCTTCCTCCTTCTACAAATGAAATTGTAGCAGAAAGAATGTATTTTCCTTGCAGCCAGACAGAGATGCCGGAGCAGATTAAATGTTCACCGTGAGCAGATACTTGCAATTTCCTTCGGGCGACTCTCTTCGCCAAGTTCCCTTTGATGCCATGTTCTTATTGGGAAAACACGGGTCTCCCGTTGAAGTCAGAAAATAGGCCGTGTCCAGGCTATTTAAATTAAAGCAATCCAGGTAAGTATGTTTAGACCTCCCCACGTTAATCGTCTCCATATCTTGATATATATTTTTTTATAAAAAAAGCAGGAACGTCGCCCCGAACATTCAGGTTTTCTTGGCGTGAATGAATGTTGGTTTTATGAAGATTTTGTCTTTCTTTACTTTTTCATTTCTTACGCAAGATGCTTTTTTATACCCAAGAAGCAATCCATATAAATAAATAAGAGGAGGAAAATCTACATATACTGTTCTTTGTATGAAGAATATACCTTCTTTCCCACTCCCTCCCTCCTTCATGTCCTTCCTTCCTGTCTTTCTTTGTTCATTTCATTCCTTCCTCCCTTCCTTCCCTCCCATCTCCTTCCTTCCTTCCCTCCCTCCCATCGCCTTCTTTCCTTTCTCCTTTCCTCCTTCCTGTCCTTCCTCCCTATCTTTGCTCATTTCCTTCCTCTCTCCCTTCCTTCCCTCCCATCTCCTTCCTTCCTTTCTTCCCTCCCTCCCATCTCCTTCCTTTCTCCTTCCCTCCTTCACTTCCTCCTTCATGTCCTTCTGTCCTGTCCTTTGTTCATTTCCTTCCCTCCCTCCCATCTCCTTCCTTTCTCCTTCCCTCCTTCACTTCCTCCTTCATGTCCTTTTGTCCTGTCCTTTGTTCATTTCCTTCCCTCCCTCCCTCCTTTCTTCTTTTCCACCCTCTTGTCTCCTCCCTCCCTCCCACCTCCTTCCTTCTGTCCCCCCTTCCTCCCTCTCTCCTGTATCCTTCTTTCCCTCCTACTTTCCCTCCCTCATAACTTCCCTTCCTTCCTTCTTTCCTCCCTCCCTCCTGTCCTTTTTTGTTCATTTCCTTCCTTCCCTCCTTCTTTCCTTCCTTCATTTCCTCCCTCCTGTCTCCTCCCTCCCTTCCTCTCTCCCATATTCTTCCTTCCCTCCCTCCCTCCTTCCTTCCCTCCCTCCCATCTTCTTCCTCCCTTCCCTCCCTCCTTCCTCCCTCTCTCCCGTATCCTTCCTTCCCTCCTTCTTTCCCTCCCTCACAGCTTCCTTTCGTTCCTTCTTTCCTCTCTCCCTCCTGTCCTTTTTTGTTCATTTCCTTCCTTCCCTCCTTCTTTTCCTCCCTCCCATCTCCTCCCTCTCCCGTATTCTTCCTTCCTTCCCTCCCTCCCTCCTTCCTTCCT
Source organism: Thamnophis elegans (assembly GCF_009769535.1). Classification (NCBI taxonomy): domain Eukaryota; kingdom Metazoa; phylum Chordata; class Lepidosauria; order Squamata; family Natricidae; genus Thamnophis; species Thamnophis elegans. Next base: position 42,724 of record NW_022473599.1, read on the forward strand.
TCCCTCTCTCCCATCTTCTTCCTTCCTTCCTTCCTTCCTCCCTCCCTCCCTCCCTCCCTCCCTCCCTTCCCTTCCCTTCCCTTTCCTTCCCTTCTTCCTCTTCCTTTTCCAAAACTTAATGTAATTAGATTTGGATAGGCCTGAGTTTTCTTAGCTCAAATTACATTTCAGGAAATCCGATTACCCATCAGTTTCCTGGTAAAAAGATGAGTGGAGATTTTTGCTCTAAAGCCCATCTCAGCCATTACACTGTGTTGGCTCTTTGTAACAATCCTAAAGTATCAATTAAAAAAAATGTCATTGATTTTTGTGGGCTGATTCTCTCCCTAGATGACAGATGAATAACATACAGCATACACTGAATGAGGTTGCAATGTAAGTGGTCCAGGATACGGCGTGATGGTGAAAGCTTTTGAAATATCTATTTCCAATAGTATCAATTGCCCTGAAAATGATTGACCTGTTGGTTTTTGGCAATTTATTTATAAACCACCTGGACTCCTTTAGATAGTGAATAGGCCAATGCACAAATTTGTACAATGCAATGCAATGCAATACAATAACAGAACACAACAGAACACAATGCAATGCAATAACAGAACACAACATATTGCAACAGAACAGAAAGCAATGCAATGCAACACAACGCAATACAATAACCTACTGAAGACGAGATACTAGTTCCATGATCAGACCCAAGACTGTCTTCAGTCTGTCACTCAAATATATATTCTTGAAATGTTCCAGAAAAGTTCATGGTGTGGAAACACAGATGGCTAATTTGGATGTTGTATGAAGAAAAGAGGGAGAGAGGGGGGGGTAGAGAGAGACAGAGAGAAAGACAGAGAGAGAGGAAACAGAGAAAGACAGAGAGAGAGACAGTCAAACAGAGAGACATACAGAGAGAGAGGGGAGACAGACGGAGACAGCGAGAGAGACAGAGAGAGAGGAAACAAAGAGAGACAAAGAGTGACAGGAGAGAGAGAGAGAGAGAAACGGGGAGGGAGGGAGGGAGGGAGAGAGAGAGAGAGAGACAGACACAGAGACAGACAGAGACAGAGGAGAGAGAGAAACAGAGAGAAACAGGGAGGGAAGGAGGGAGAGATCGAGACACACACACAGAGAGAGAGAAAAATGGGGAGGGAGAGAGAGACAGACAGAGGAGAGAGAGAGAGACAGAGAGAAACGGGGAGGGAGGGAGGGTGAGAGGGAGAGAGAGACAGAGGAGAGAGAGAGAGACAGAGAGAAACGGGGAGGGAGGGAGAGAGAGACACACACACACACACAGAGACAGAGAGAAACGGGAGGGAGGGAGGGAGGGAGAGAGAGACAGAGGAGAGAGAGAGGCAGAGAAACGGGGAGGGAGGGAGAGAGACAGAGAGACAGAGACAGAGACAGAGAGGAGAGAGAGAGACAGAGAGAAACGGGGAGGGAGGAAGAGAGGGAGGGAGGGAGGGAGGGAGGGAGGGAGGGAGAGAGAGAGAGAGAGAGAGAGACAGAGAGAGAGAGAGAGAGAGAGAGAGAGAGAACCCAGTACATCTGTAGATACATGCATTCTGCTTTGGGAAATTCTCACATGAGATATGAAAGGAAGAAACATTTCTCTTTACTTTCCCAGCTCAAAGATTTCTTCATATTGCTGAAATATTATTTTTTTTGTATTTCAGATCATTCTGTAAACCTGTAAAAAATGTCCCAGAAGTGTAGACGGAAAATCTTTCCACATCCTTTGAAGTTCTGGTGGTTTCACAAGTCGCCGATGATCTTTGCTTCAACAGCTCAGAAATCTCCCTCAAAATCTCCATGCCTTGTTGAAGAACAAGCCTATTTTTCCGGAGGCATTGTGTATTAATTCCACAACAGGAATCCAGTAATTGTTTCTACTTTCCCTGAAGGGACGCATCAGAAACACATGTGGAAGTTTTTGGAAAAAAAAATTCCCTTTGGGGACATCTGTGGTATAAACTTCCACAGTGGAAAAGACATGTGATAGAACACACTGTGAATTTGTGGACTAGTACAAAAGATTTTACTTCATACACTCTTTAAACAGAATAACAGAGTTGGAAGGGACCTTGGAGGTCTTCTAGTCCAACCTCCTGCTTAGGCAGGAAACCCTACATCACTTCAGACAAAGGATGGTCCAACATCTTCTTTAAAATCCTCAGTGTTGGAGCATTCACAACTTCTGGAGGCAAGTTGTTCCATTGATTAATTGTTTCAAATGTCAGGAAATTTCTCCTTAGTTCTAAGTTGCTTCTCTCCTTGATTAGTTTCCACCCATTGCTTCTTGTCCTGCCCTCAGGTGCTTTGGAGAATAGCTTGACTCCCTCTTCTTTGTGGCAGCCCTTTAGATAGCTATCATGTCAGAATGCAGAATAACAGAGTTGGAGGGGACCTTGGAGGTCTTCTAGTCCAACCTCCTTATCAAGCAGGAAACCCTATACTATTTCAGACAAATGGCTATCCAACATCTTCTTAAAGACTTCCAGTGTTGGAGCATTCAGAACTTCTGGAGGCAAGTTGTTCCACTGATTCATTGTTCTAACTATCAGGAAATTTCTCCTCAATTCTAAGTTGCTTCTCTCCTTGATTAGTTTCCACCCATTGCTTCTTGTCCTGCCTTCAACTGCTTTGGAGAATAGCTTGACTCCTTCTTCTTTGTGGCAACCCCTGAGATATTGGAAGACTGCTATCATGTCTCCCCTAGTCCTTCTTTTCATTAAAACAGACATACCCAGTTCCATTAAGCCATTAAAATTTGCCAATCAAAGCAGGAAGGGGGAATTATATCAATCCTTAATCACAGACCCGAGGCCATAGTCACCGCAACTGTTTTCCAAAATGTTCTGAACACCCCTAGAAATGGACCGTCCCAGTTGTGAATAGAAGTTATAAAATTTGTTCACTTGACCAATAAATGAAAATTGTCACTGTATAAGATAAAATTGCACGGCTAAATTGTAACTATACAAAGTAGATATCCCGCCAATTATTTCCATAGCTTAAGAAAATTGAAGGAGTGTTTATTATGACCTCATGTCTGTAATAGTGTAGCCAAAATGTTATGTCTGTGGTTAAAGGTTAAAGATGTTTGTGTTGAGGTTCCAAATAGCATCCAAAATTAAATCAGAATCTGAGGCAAAGTATTGCTCAAAGTTCCAATTGATGAAGAGAGCCATGTTGGCACATCTGGGGAAACCTGAATCTGAAAGCTTCCCGGTTTTCCCCACCCAGTTGAAAGTTCAAGATCTTGCCCACACACCCACAAGACCATCCCATGGTCCAATCTCCCACTGCCATGCTGGCAGCTTCCACCCATCCAGTTCCGGTCAGGTGCAGAGACGCAGAGACAAAGGATGACCTTTGGCTTTCTAGAAAGAATGTTGTTATGGCTACATATCATGAACAGGTGCACCAGACATTTCCATGTGTGCATGCTTGCTCACAGCTGTGAACCGGTGGTCAAGAGCCGAGGTGGCGCAGTGGTTAAATGCAGCACTGCAGGCTACTTCAGCTGACTGCAGTTCTGCAGTTTGGCTGTTCAAATCTCACCGGCTCAGGGTTGACTCAGCCTTCCATCCTTCCGAGGTGGGTAAAATGAGGACCCAGATTGTTGTTGGGGGCAATATGGTGACTGTAAACCGCTTAGAGAGAGCTGAAAGCCCTATGAAGCGGTATGTAAGTCTAACTGCTATTGCTATTGCTAACCTAAGTGAATCCCTCCACTATGCAATGGGTGTCCTATATAAACAAGTTTCTTATATAAATGCAGGCTACTTCAGCTGACTGCTAGTTCAGCAGCTCAGCGGTTCAAATCTCACCGGCTCAGGGTTGACTCAGCCTTCCATCCTTCCGAGGTGGGTGAAATGAGGACCCAGATTGTGGGGGCAATATGCTGACTCTATATGCGGTATATAAGTCTAACTGCTATTGCTATTGCTGAATTATTTACTTGTGTGCGTGGTTGGATGGTTGCAAACTCTAAAGCTGATTTATTCCATCCTTGTGAATAATCCTCACTCGGCTGGATTCCATCAACTGCTTTGGCCCATAAAAACAAGAAGACATTCTACTATCTCCAGTTGTGACCGTAATTAAGAATAATAATCAGAGGGGAACCACTGTCCCAAGGCATGTTCTGTTTTAATGATCATATAATTAGATATTTTCCCCCTGTCTGTCGCTTTCTGAGAAAGCCCAGTTTATTTGGCTGAATCACAATAACGGTTTGGTGTGACCCGCTTGCCAAAACAGCTATTAGGATGTTGGCTTCATCCCTGTTTAAGAAGACTGGCCGACAATATGCAACTCCTCGTTTCTTTTCCAATGAATGAGACAATGCTTGCAGCCTCATGAGTCACACTAAAAATAATTCAGAGTTGTTTTCTGTTTTTAAAAAAGGCAGCCAGTCTTTCCGAATTTGGAACTGAAAGAAAGAGTTTAGAATGATCGGCCTAAAACTGGAGATGGGTAAACCCATTTAACAGCCTTTTTTTTTTTTTTGCTAGATATGAACATATCAAGAGGTTGAGCCGAGGTGGCACAGTGGTTAGAGTGCAGTACTGCAGGCTACTTCAGCTGACTGCTAACTGCAGTTCAGCGGTTCAAATCTCACCAGCCTCAAGGTTGACTCAGCCTTCTGTCCTTACGAGGTGGGTAAAATGAGGACCCAGATTGTTGGGGGCAAGAGGCTGACTCTGTAAACTGCTTAGAGAGGGCTGGAAAGCACTATTGAAGCAGTAGATACTGTAAGTCTGAGTGCTATTCCTATCCTTTCCTCCCTCCCTCCCACCTTCCTTCCTTCCTTTTTTCCTTCCTTCCTTCCTTCCTTCCTTTTTTCCTTCCTTCCTTCTCTCCCTCCCTCCCTCTCTTATTCCCTTTCTCATTCTTCTTCCTGGTGGCACAGTAATCAGAGTGCAGTACTGCAGGCTAATTTGTGCACACTGCCAGCAGTTCGAATCTCACCAGGCTCAAGATTGACTCAAGTTCTTCCATCCTTCCAAGATTGGTAAAACAAGGACCCAGATTGTTGGGGACAAGAGGCTGACTCTGTAAACTGCTTAGAGAAGGCTGTAAAAACACTATGAAGCGGTATATAAGTCTGTTCTGACTCCCCTCATCCCACACCAACACACACTCCGAGCCAAAGATAAGTTACGGCATTTAATTGACAGACAGACAGGTCCTTGGCAACAAACCGGCACAGACAAGCTTGGGCAGCAATCCAGCACAGATAAACCGTGGCAGCAATCCAGCCTGCCAGGCTCACAAGACTGTTCTCCAACATTCGTTCATGCGTTGACTTCTGCAAAAGGGCGTGTGCACAAGCAATCCTTTTATAGTCTGGAGAGGAGCCTAATGACCACCAGCTGAGCGCAATTACCTCCTGTAATTTCATAATTGTTCCTGATGCCTATTAGCTCTTCGGTGCTGGGCATCCAGGAACAACTCACTGCTGGCGTCCGGATCACTCTCCCTTGTCTCCTCCCCAGTGGTCCAAGGCTCAGGTGCCTCCTGGTGGCCAACCAGCCTCTCTGCACCCTGCTCAGAATAAGAACCCTGTCCAGGGTCCTCCACATCCTCCAGAGCCGACTCATAGGGCCCCTCGCTGTCGGAGTCTGGTGGCAGCTCCAACGGCTCCTGCTAGGCCACAACATAAGTCTAAGTGCTATTATTATTGCTTTTGAGATGCAATCCTCTCCTAAAGGTATACAGTAAGTCCTCGGCTTATGACCAGTTGCTAAATGACCAGTCGAAGTTGCAAAGACCATCCCTGGGTGCACCTGGTTTTGAAGTCCCAACATTAGAGTCTTCCCCCACTCCCTGGTTGTATTTACAGCTGTTTGCAGTGTCCCATGAATACATGACTGTGTTTTACAATGCTCTTGCTGGAAGTTGGAGTTTACTTCTGCTTTGGTCAAGTGTCTGACCCAATTTATGACCATCACGGCTCCATTAAGGTCATAAGTCCAAGACTACCTCTAAGTGTCCTGCAAGAACTTTCATAGCGACCCCAGATTTCCATAGGATATAAGGCAACATCCCTGAACCGGTTGCTCTGAAGTTCAGTGTGCTTCATGACTTCACAGCGGTCCAGCTTTCTGAGGAATGGCATCCCATCTTCAGTTCCGTTATGTTCTTTATTTATGACTTCTCCCAAGTTAGATAATAGGAAGGCGATTCATTATCCATACACAATCATTACGGCTGGACTGCTTCCTTAATATCTGATCTGGCCTTAAGGCAAGTTGGGAGGTATAGCAGGGTTGATTCTGATCAGACGTGGGTGGGAGATCCCAACAGGAGTGAACATGTTCATTCTCGATTCTTTACCTGGACAATAACCATGTCTCCTCTTTTATTTATAGCTCAGGACTTAGAGACATGGCATTTCTCGGGCTGAAGAACCTGACGGATTTCCTTCCCCTCCCAAGACTGTGTCTTCTTCCCTAAGCAAAACCAGCGAGAAGATTTGCAGAAGGAAATTACGATTATTATTTTTTTAAGATTTGGTTTTTGATGCTCTAATGCTCCCACGGAAAATATCATGGATCTTAGAGGAATTAATTGCACCCAATGAATTTATGTGAGTTCGTGGTAGGGAGTCCACCATAAAACGCACCTCTCTGGTTTCGCCTCAGAAGGTAAATAGGATGTCACGAGGCCCAAAGAGAACTAAACAAATGAAGCAGCCTTTTAGAGCAAAACATTCATTGTTTCCAGCATGTTTTATTTCTTGCTTTGTCTATTTTTTTAAATTAGATGCTACATGACTACCTAAGAGGAAATGTGAACTGGACTTTTCATGGAAGGGTTGAGCTGCAAAACCTCAGAAGATCACTAGAGGACAGCCAATGGCTATTATTATTATTATTATTATTATTATTATTATTATTATTATTATTATTATTATTTTCTCTCTGTGCTGCCATCTAGTGGCTTTCAAGATTTTTGTGGGCAACCCTAGAGAAAATGATGGTATAATGTTAAGGGAAAGTGCTGGGCTGTCACTGTAGGTGTGGAGAGAAGGGAAAGAAAGAGACACTGTTGATAGAAAAGATAAAACTTAGAAAAAGAAAAAAGTATAATGGAAGAGGAGGCAGAGAGAAAGGGAGGGAAAGGGGAAGGAAGGAAAAGAAAGAGAGAGAGAGAAAGAAAGAGAAAAAGGAGAAAGAAAGAAAAATAGATAGATAGGTAGGTACGAGGTAGGTAGGTAGGTAGGTAGATAGATAGATAGATAGATGGGTGGGTGGGTGGGTGGGTGGGTGGGTGGGTAGGTAGGTAGGTAGGTAGGTAGGTAGATAGATAGATAGATAGATAGATAGATAGATAGATAGATAGATAGATAGATAGATAGATAGATAGATAAATATAGTATATATAGATAGGTAGATAGATAGATAGATAGATAGATAGATAGATAGATAGATAGATAGATAGATAGATAGATAGATAGATAGGTGGGTGGGTGGGTGGGTGGGTGGGTGGGTGGGTGGGTGGGTGGGTGGGTGGGTGGGTGGGTAGGTAGGTAGGTAGGTAGATAGATAGATAGATAGATAGATAGATAGATAGATAGATAGATAGATAGATAGATAGATAGATAGATAGATAGATAGATAGATAGATAGATAGATAGATAGATAGATAGATAGGTGGGTGGGTGGGTGGGTGGGTGGGTGGGTGGGTGGGTGGGTGGGTGGGTGGGTGGGTGGGTGGGTAGGTAGGTAGGTAGGTAGATTGATAGATAGATAGATAGATAGATAGATAGATAGATAGATAAATACTGTAGATATAGATAGATACTGTAGATAGATAGATAGATAGATAGATAGATAGATAGATAGATAGATAGATAGATAGATAAATACTGTAGATATAGATAGATACTGTAGATAGATAGATAGATAGATAGATAGATAGATAGATAGATAGATAGATAGATAGATAAATACTGTAGATATAGATAGATACTGTAGATAGATAGATAGATAGATAGATAGATAGATAGATAGATAGATAGATAGATAGGTGGGTGGGTGGGTGGGTGGGTGGGTGGGTGGGTGGGTGGGTGGGTAGGTAGGTAGGTAGGTAGATAGATAGATAGATAGATAGATAGATAGATAGATAGATAGATAGATAGATAGATAAATACTGTAGATATAGATAGATACTGTAGATAGATAGATAGATAGATAGATAGATAGATAGATAGATAGATAGATAGATAGATAGATAGATAGATAAATACTGTAGATATAGATAGATACTGTAGATAGATAGATAGATAGATAGATAGATAGATAGATAGATAGATAGATAGATAGATAGATAAATACTGTAGATATAGATAGATACTGTAGATAGATAGATAGATAGATAGATAGATAGATAGATAGATAGATAGATAGATAGATAGATAGATAGATAGATAAATACTGTAGATATAGATAGATACTGTAGATAGATAGATAGATAGATAGATAGATAGATAGATAGATAGATAGATAGATAGATGGGTGGGTGGGTGGGTGGGTGGGTGGGTGGGTGGGTGGGTGGGTAGGTAGGTAGGTAGGTAGATAGATAGATAGATAGATAGAAGGAGGGAGGGAGGAAAAAAGGAAAGAAAGAAAAAGAAGGAAAGAGAAGGAAAGAAAGAAGGAAAGAAAAAAGGAAGAGAAAGAAAGAGAAAGAAAGAGAAAGAAAAAAGGAAGATGGTTGGATAAATAGGTAGATATATAGATAATAGGAGGGAGGAAAGAAGGAAAGAAAGAAAAAGAAGGGAGGAAGGGAAGGAGGAAAGAAATAAAGAGAAAAAGAAAGGGAAAGAAAGAAAGAAAAGAAATGCTCCAAGGTCCAGTCCAGGCCATCTGGCTGGGCCTGTTCCAACTCTACTGAACAACCCTACTGGGAAATTTCAGCCACATTTCGAGATCCCGGGCCTGAGACCCCTGGAATAGATGGGAGACCCCTTGAGGAGATCTGCTTAGCATTAGGACACAGTATTCTCCAAAGGACAGTCCGATAATTCTAGCCATCATTTGAGATGTCAGCCTCAATTACACCTCCTGGATGCCACGTTGTGCCTTATTTTCATGTTCTCCTCCCCCACCAGCACCGGAGGAATGCACCAGACGCCCCCTCCTCCCCGTTGAAGAAGAAAGGGTCACCCAGAGGCTTTTACGGGTTACCCACAAAGTCCTGCTTATTGTCTGGTTGGGTACCTAGCAAGAGTGTGAGTCTGACTCATTGTCGGTCCTTCGGCTGAGTCAGACTCTCGGGAGAGTTGATGTTCTTAGAGCTTCCAGCACATTTGTAGGGGTGTGGGCTTGTGTCAGGGAACACACAAGCGCATAGGGGGGATCTGAGGCAAGGATGATTAGCTATTAGGCAGAAAACACACACACACACCCATCAACAAGCGTTTTAATGGAAGAGCTAACGCTCCTTCTTCTAATAACGTTTCCCATTTTGGCTTAACGTGATTGCAAATGATGTCTCGCTCGCTTTCAGCATGAAAGCCTACGCAATGCTTCATTTATTGATGCGCCCAGACATTTTTTTGACTTCACAGTTTCTTTTGTGGTCTTATTTGAATGTTACAAAACAACATTTTCACTGAAAAGCTGGTCAGGTGCAGAGACAAAAGATGACCTTGGCTTTCTAGAAAGGGATTTCGTTTTGGCTACATAGCATCTACTCCATACAATCCCTCCTCCCTGGGAAGATATTTTCTTGCCAATTATTTCTTTATTAACATTGATCTTGTCTTTTAATTCCGTACCATAAAGGAAGAAACACATTTTGTACAGAGATGAACTGGGTTTTTTTTTGGGGGGGGGGGAGGGAATAAATGATGCCTCACCACTGCCAGGTCCTCAAACGTAGCTTTTGAAACAACAACAATGAACACTAAAACATTAATACATCTAAGGGGGCTTATATCACTTGGGGGAAGAATGGTACTTATTACATGTCCCAAAGGTGCATTTTTTTTTCAAGAGACAACTGGACTTCCTTGTTGTTGTTTTTTCTTTTGAAGACATTTTGCTTTTCATTCAAGAAGCTTCTTCAGCTCTGACTGGATGGTGGGAAAAATGGAAGGATTTCTATTCCTTGTAGACAGCTGGTCTTTTACATCTTTTCAGAGGGTCTTTGAAGCACTTGGAGGTAAACAATGACCCTCTAAAAGGATGCAAATGACCAGCTGCCTGCAAGGAGTATCAATCCTTCCATTCCCCACCATCCAGTCAGAGCTGAAGAAGCGTCTTGGATGAGAAGCAAAATGTCTTCAAAAAACAAACAAACCTCCAAGTGGCCTCAATGACTCCCTAAAAGGATGCAAATGACCAGCTGTCTGTAAGGAGTATAAATCCTTCTATTCTCCCACCATCCAGTCAGAACTGAAGAAGCTTCTTGGATGAGAAGCAAAACATCTTCAAAGGGAAAGAAAGAAACCTCCAAGTGGCCTCAATGACTCTCTAAAAGGATGCAAATGACCAGCTGTCTGCAAGGAGTATAAATCCTTCCATCCTCCCACCATCCAGTCAGAGCTGAAGAAGCTTCTTGGATGAGAAGCAAAATGTCTTCAAAGAGAAAGAAAGAAACCTCCAAGTGGCCTCAATGACTCCCTAAAAGGATGCAAATGACCAGCTGTCTGTAAGGAGTATAAATCCTTCTATTCTCCCACCATCCAGTCAGAACTGAAGAAGCTTCTTGGATGAGAAGCAAAATGTCTTCAAAGAGAAAGAAAGAAACCTCCAAGTGGCCTCAATGACTCTCTAAAAGGATGCAAATGACCAGCTTTCTGCAAGGAGTATAAATCCTTCTATTCCTCCAACATCCAGCCGGAGCTGAAGAAGCTTCTTGGATGAGAAGCAAAACGTCTTCAAAGGGAAAGAAAGAAACCTCCAAGTGGCCTCAATGACTCTCTAAAAGGATGCAAATGACCAGCTGTCTGCAAGGAGTATAAATCCTTCTATTCCTCCAACATCCAGTCAGAGCTGAAGAAGCTTTTTGGATGAGAAGCAAAATGTCTTCAAAGGGAAAGAAAGAAACCTCCAAGTGGCCTCAATGACTCCCTAAAAGGATGCAAATGACCAGCTGTCTGTAAGGAGTATAAATCCTTCTATTCTCCCACCATCCAGTCAGAACTGAAGAAGCTTCTTGGATGAGAAGCAAAATGTCTTCAAAAAACAAACAAACCTCCAAGTGGCCTCAATGACTCTCTAAAAGGATGCAAATGACCAGCTTTCTGCAAGGAGTATAAATCCTTCTATTCCTCCAACATCCAGCCAGAGCTGAAGAAGCTTCTTGGATGAGAAGCAAAACGTCTTCAAAGGGAAAGAAAGAAACCTCCAAGTGGCCTCAATGACTCTCTAAAAGGATGCAAATGACCAGCTGTCTGCAAGGAGTATAAATCCTTCTATTCCTCCAACATCCAGTCAGAGCTGAAGAAGCTTCTTGGATGAGAAGCAAAATGTCTTCAAAGGGAAAGAAAGAAACCTCCCAGTGGCCTCAATGACTCTCTAAAAAAGGATGCAAATGACCAGCTGTCTGAAAGGAGTATAAATCCTTCCCTTCCCCACCATCCAGTCAGAACTGAAGAAGCTTCTTGGGTGAGAAGCGAAACGTCTTCCAAAGAAATATAACTAAGAAAATCCAGTTGCCTCCTGAAAAAAGCACCTTTGGGACAACCAGGGCCCAGATGAAGGAGAATCTCTACAGACCTCTACCCATTTCATGATTTTGTCCTAAATAAACTCAACCTAGACATAATTACTTTTTTTCTTTCTCATTTTGTAGAGATTAATCCTCATCACCATCTACTGATTAGTTTTCGTTTTGGGTGCTATTTGGAACCCTGACACCTTCTAGAGAAAGAAAAAAAGTAGGATAAAAATATAAATGGTGAAACAGAACAGAAATACTTTCTGTTCTAATACTTAATTGAGAGGGAGGGAGGGAGGGAGGGAGGGAAGGAGAGAGAGAGAGAGAGAGAGAGAGAAAGAGAGACAGAGAGAGACAGAGAAAGAGAGAGAAAGAGAGAGAAAGAGACAGTCAAGCAGAGAGACATACAAAGAGAGACAGACAGAGAGACAGAGAGACAGAGAGACAGAGAGAGACAGAGAAAGAGAGACAGTCAAACAGAGAGACATACAGACACACAGAGAGAGAGACAGAGAGAGACAGAGAGGGACAGAGAAAGAGAGAGACAGTCAAACAGAGAGACATACAAAGAGAGAGAGACAGACAGACACACAGAGAGAGAGAGACAGAGAAAGAGAGAGACAGTCAAACAGAGAGACATACAAAGAGAGAGACAGACAGACAGACATAGAGAGAGAGAGACAGAGAGAGACAGAGAAAGAGAGAGACAGTCAAACAGAGAGACATACAAAGAGAGAGAGAGAGACAGACAGAGAGAGACAGACAGAGACAGAGGAGAGAGAGAGAGACGGAAGGAAAAGGAAGCTATAAGATGGGAAAAAATCATAAAGTGGAAATTTTGGCAAAAACTTTCTAATGAGTTGAATTGGGTGGGGAGAGAAATGTGGTATGAGACCCACCACATTATGCAACTCACTGTCCTCCAGGTATTCATAACTCTGTTTTCTGCTAGGGTGGGAAATAATTTTCGGCTGTCAGAGCAACAAGAAGCCCCGTAGGTACATATGGAATCGATTTGAGACTTCTGGACTTCCACACGGTGGCCCACGGGTTTAAGGAACTCATTATCACTCTTCTGTCCAAAACCATGAGCCATGAGTCCAATAATCTGTATTATTCCGTTCCTCAGAACAAGCTCCTGGATCTGGGAGGTCATTTTTCTTTTTTCTTTTTTTTTTACACGGAGGATAAAACAATAGAAACGGGACACCAACCGTTCTCCACGTTGCAGCTGATCCAAATTATTATTTTTAACTTCGAAGCAGACGGATCGCCACCGATGTATGAGTAAGTTCATGGTTATTAACGAAATGTAATGTTTTCCTGAAGGCGGGTTCCTGACTGAATGGACTACTGAGACCTCTGTGGCCATTTGCAAAGGAGGAAGGAATGTTTCTACCCTGTATTTTGGCATCCTTGAAAAACAAAAGATTTCCATGAATGAAATATTTAGGGATATTGTGCCCAGGAGTAGAAACACCTTTGCTATTTTCCCATCATCACCCACACTTTAGAAAATCTAGACAATCAAGATCCCATGAAGGCGTAAGACCACTTTATAAGGCCACACTTGGAATCCTGCATCCAGTTTTGGTTGCCACGGTGTAAAAAAAGATGTGGAGACTCTAGAAAGAGTGCAGAGAAGGGCAACAAAGAGGATTAGGGGACTGGAGACTAAAACATATGAAGAACGGTTGCAGGAACTGGGTAGGTCTAGTTTAAGGAAAAGAAGGACTAGGGGAGACATGATAGCAGTCTCCCAATATCTCAGGGGTTGCCCCAAAGAAGAGGGAGTCAAGCTATTCTCCAAAGCACCTGAGGGCAGAGCAAGAAGCAATGGGTGGAAACTGATCAAGGAGAGAAGCAACTTAGAACTGAGAAATAATTTCCCGACAGTTAGAACAATTAATCAGTGGAACAACTTGCATCCAGAAGTTGTGGATGCCCCAACACTGGAAGTCTTTAAGAAGATGTTGGATAGCCATTTGTCTGAAACGGTATAGGGTTTCCTGCCTAGGTAGGGGGTTGGACTAGAAGACCTCCAAGGTCCCTTCCAACTCTGTTATTCTATTCTATAACCAACGATAGTTAGAAAGCTCATTTACTTTCTCTAGAAATTGGACCACGTCTGTCAGTGTGTATTTATAGGGTATAATTTGGAACACGTTTTGAAGACAAATTTTTCAAGCCCAGGAGACGCCTTGCTTGAAGAGACACAGGATGGAATAAAGTTGCTTTTGCACCATTACAGTTGCTTTTTCTACTTGAAAGAATGACTGAAAGAGGAGGGGAAAAAATTAAGAATGTTCTGTGGGAAAAATACATGATAAATGAAAGTTTAACTCTAGACTTTATAAATGGGTTGATGAAGCTAAGCATTTAAGTGATGCAAAGGGCACCTCAATTGCCAAGGGAACTCTAGGTGATATTCAAGAAATTAATTAAAAGCAAAATCGCACAGCCAATGAATCTACCATAGACAGACATCAAGGAACACAAAATCAGAAGAAAACAACAACGTAAATATGCCAAGTATCAAAAGCACATTGATTCATTTTGACACTGTTGGAACGAATACGACTTTATTTGTTGTTTATTAGGCACAACTTCGCTTTGCAATTCTTTCTCTCTCTTCGCTTCACATTCCTTTTACTGCTATGACTTGTGGTACTCCAGGGCAAAGCATTGAGCCGAGGTGGCGCAGTGGTTAAATGCAGCACCGCAGGCTACTTCAGCTGACTGCAGTTCTGCAGTTCGGCTGTTCAAATCTCACCGGCTCAAGGTTGACTCAGCCTTCCATCCTTCCGAGGTGGGTAAAATGAGGACCCGGATTGTTGTTGGGGGCGATATGCTGACTCTGTAAACCGCTTAGAGAGGGCTGAAAGCCCTATGAAGCGGTATATAAGTCTAACTGCTATTGCTATTGCTCAATGTTCCAGTTTGTTAAGAGAGCCATGTTGGCACATCTGGGGAAACCCAAATCCACCTACTTTCTCTTCTTGCTGAGCCTCCTTCTCGGTCCGATCCAATTTGAACTGAGCTTTTTTTGGCAAACTTTTTCTCTTGGTGGCTCCTCAGCTCCAGGATCTGCTTCCTGTCGGGGCCCTAAGGAGCCCGGGCGGGCAGAGGAGGAGTGAGTGACACCCAGTTGGCCACACCCACCCAGTCACATGACCACCTAGCCACGCCCACCCAGCCAGTCATTAGGCAGATCATATTAGTGGTCTGTGGGATTTAAAATTATGAATTTAGTGCTCCCTGAGGTCCTAAAGTTTGGGGGGACCCTGTTCTAGACACATAAGCCCTGTATTCAGGAATTAGGTCATTTGGCAGAAGGTTTTCAGATACGTCTCTCCGGCAAAAATCATGCCATAAACACCCAGACACTTTGCCATTAGTTGTGAGAAGAAGTTAGCATCTGCGCTGGAGGAGTTTCAAATCCTGTCCTTCCTCTTTGCTGTCTTTTTTCATCCGTGAACCTGGCAATCCGCGGAGGGGATTATTTGCGGGGTGGAAACAGATTTAGCTAATGGTCCTTTCCGTCTGGGGCCTCCGGTTGTTGCCTTGCCAAATTCAACCCTTAGACAGTAGCCCCATCTTAAAGTCCCGGGAATTTCTGGAAGTCTCCATCCCAAACCGATAAAAGAAACCCTTTTGGGAAGATGATTAAGGATTCAGTGTTTTCAAATCCATGTCGCTAAGGCAACCTTGGTGGAACATATATTTTTTTTCCTCCCCTGCCTGGTCCCTGAAAAATTTTCTTCCACGCGTATCCCAAACTTGCATGTGGATGCAACTGACCTTTACAGGATCTGGGAAAGATTATCCCAGCAGCAAACTGACTACTAATAACTTCCCACCCACCTCATTGATTCAAAACGAACAAACAAAAAAATAATCCCTCTCTAATTATCACCTTTTTCCCCCCATTCCTATTTGAGACGAGGCCAATATTTAGAATATGGAAGAAGAGAGTCGGAAGGGAGCTTGAAGTCTTCTAGTCCAACGCCCTGCTCAAACAGGAAACCTTGTATCTTATACTTCAGACAAATGATTGACCAATGTCTTCTTCAAAACTTCCAGTGTTGGAGCATTCACAACTTCTGGAGGGAAGTTGTTCCACTGGTTAATCGTTCTCACTGTCAGGAAATTTCTCCTTAGTTCTAAGTTGCTTCTCTCCTTGGTTAGTTTCCACCCATTGCTTCTTGTCCTGCCCTCAGGTGCTTTGGAGAATACTGTCACATGTATTTTTAAAAATAGCTAAATCTTCCCCTTCCTTCCTTCCTTTCTTCCTCTTTCCCTCCCTCCCTCTTTTCACCTTCTCTTTCCTTCCTTCCTTCCTCCTTGCCTTTCTTTCTTTCTTTCTTTCTTCCTCTTTCCCTCCCTCCCTCCTCTTTCCCCCTTCTCTTCCCTCCCTTCCTTCTTCCCTTCCTTCCTTCCTTCCTTCCTTCCTCCTTGCCTTTCTTTCTTTCTTTCTTTCTTCCTCTTTCCCTCCCTCCCTCCTCTTTCCCCCTTCTCTTCCCTCCCTTCCTTCTTCCCTTCCTTCCTTCCTTCCTTCCATCCTTCCTTCCTTCCTTCCTTCCTTCTTCTTTCCCTCCCTCCCTCCCTCCACTCCCCTCCTTCCTTCATTCTTTCTAGATGACTATTATCTGTGGTAAATTTGCCACCTTTAAACTGTCCAAATTCTATGCTTCTACCACACTGGTAAATCTAATCTAGTCTAATCCATGCACCAATCTATGTAGCAATTTAAGAACTCCAAGTTCTTCTATTACCATCCTTTGGTGAGCCATCTTATTTATTGTCCATCTTCTCTCCTACCCATTAAACTTTCATTTCTGCAATCCCTGGAGAACAAGGGCGATGGGATCTAACACTTCTGAAGGACACCAAATTAGAAAAGATTCTGTAGAACATCTCAAAAAGGTTGACTTTGTTTTTGGTAGCCTTAGCATTTAGTCCCTCGAGTCTTTTTTTGCTGCATGTTCGTCTTCCTTAGAGTCTTCCCTTTCAAGAGCTTCAATGGAGCAAAATTTATAGCTTCTCATATCCTGGATTTATGTACACAAATTATATAAACCTAAAACAAGATAGTCAGCTGAATCATTAAGACACTAAGCCAGGGAATCAAATTAAACCGGCCACGTTCGTAGGGAACTCTGCATCCAAGCCCACTAATAAAACAGACCCAACAGATGTTCGCTGCTTAAATGCTTTAGCTTCATCAGCGGCTGACATAATGTCCAGATAAGAATCAAGCACACAATAACGTGTGTTCAGGTCCTGGGTGAATAGAGCAGTCAGATCCTCCAGACCAGAAGTCTAGGCTGATGACAACTTTGGGGTTTTTTTTCCTAAAAAAAAAAAAAAGATTTTAGTGGGACATCTAGAAAATTATTCAGGAGAGTAATTTGCTGACTAGTTTAAGGAAGGAGAAAGTCGGGGAAGGGAAAGAATGATTGAAGACAGGCAGGAAGGCAGGCAGGAAGGAAGGGAGGAAGGAAGGGAGGAAGGGAGGGAGGGGGGAAGGAAGGATTGATTGAAGGCAGGCAGGCAGGAAGGGAAAGGAAGAAGGGAAGGGAAGAGAAGGGGAAAAGAGGAGGGAGGGAGGAAGAAAGAAAGAGAAAGGAAGGGAGGGAGACAAGAAGGAAGGAATGAAAGAAGGAAGGGAAGAAAGGGAGGAAAGGGAAAAAGAGGATGGAGGGAGGGAAAGTGGAAGAAAAAAAGAAAGAAAGGAAGAAAGGAAGAAAGAGGGAAGGAAGGAGAAGGGAAGCAGGGAGGGAGGGAAGGAAGGAAGGAAAGGAGGAAAAGGAAGGAAAGAAGGAAAAGGAAGGAAAGAAAGAAAAGAAGGAAGGGGAAGGGAAAAAGGGAGGGAGGGAAGGAAGGAAAGGAAGGAAAGGGGGAAGGGAGGGAGGGGGGAAGGAAGGATTGATTGAAGGCAGGCAGACAGGCAGGAAGGAAGAGAAAGGAAGAAGGGAAGGGAAAAGAAGGGGAAAAGAGGAGGGAGGGAGGAAGAAAGAAAGAGAAAGGGAGGGAGGGAGACAAGAAGGAAGGAAGGAAGAAAGGCAAGAAGGAAGGAAGGAAGAGAAGGGAAGAAAGGGAGGGAAGAGAAGGGAAAAGAGGGAGGGAAAGAGGAAGGAAGGAAGGAAGGAAGGAAGGAAGGAAGGAAGGAAGGAAGGAAGGCAAGGAGGAAGAAAGGAAGGAAGGGGAAAAATTAGTTATTTTTAAAAATACCTGTGACAGTAGCTATCTCTATCTTTCATCTATCACATTATCTCACATTGCTGGTAATTAAACAGTAACAGAGTTGTAAGGGACCTTGGAGGTCATCTAGTCGAAGCCCCTATTCATGCAGGAGACCTGAACTACGGATTCAAACTGCTCTAACTAATACGAAACTAACCCCCTTTTATAAACTAGGATAGTTGAGAGGCAATATATTTGCTATCACCTAAAAAAAATAAATCCCTTGCAACATAATTTATGTTCAAGTTAAGTTGGTATTCAGCTTTTAAAACATGTGCAACCATGTTCTCTCTTATTTTCTTGCTAGCTGGGAGTCTCAATGCTCGCAACCCCCTCTGTTTTTAAGAATGTTTAACTGGCCAAGAATCGAAAATAAAAATAAAACATCTGCGTTTACTTCACTTTTGATCTCAAAAGCAAATCCCAGCTTCGTTTTTTTTTAAAAAATCACATATTCTCCCCTGATTCAGTTCGTATGCACTTCACTACAATAGAACACAGTGTTATATTTTTATATCCTGTGCTGACATCTGCTGGGGAAAACAGTTTTATTTTTTAATTGCAATAATTAATGAATTAGTAGCTTCAAAGTTGTTGTTTTTTTAAAAATCTGTTTAGGAGGTAAATACCAACAATGCGAAAAAATCTATGATTAAGATTTCCCTTGGGGGGTGGGGGAAAATTAGAAATAAATTGGTGTATCGGAAGAACTTCTATATTTCCTGATTGTGTCAGTCTCCGAATCAGAATTGCTTTCATAATTGTTTGGCAGAAAATTGACACATATGGGATGAATACTGGCATATAGCCTCCCTCCAAAATATTACTTAAGGCAAAGTTATATCAGGAAATGGCAAAAATAGCAATTAATCCACTTTCAATACCTCCCCACCTGTGATTTATTGCTTTAGTACAGGGGTGTCGAACTGGATTTCTTCGAGGGTGGATCAGCATTGTAGTTCTCTGCAGACAGTGAGGAGGTTGGAGAGGAACTTGGGCCAGTCCTGGAGTCTGGGAAAGGCTGTGGATCGGACGCAGAGAGAGAACCAGGGCAGGGGTGAAATTTAGCAGGTTCTGACAGGTTCTGGAGAACCGGTAGTGGAAATATTGAGTACTTCAGAGAACCATCAACTACCTCCCCAGCGTGGGGTGGGAATGGAGATTTTGCAATACCCTTCCCCCAGGAGCAGGGGGAATGGGGATTTTAGCAATAGCAATAGCAGTTAGACTTATATACCGCTTCATAGGGCTTTCAGCCCTCTCTAAGCGGTTTACAGAGAGTCAGCATTTTGCCCCCAACAACAATCCGGGTCCTCATTTTACCCACCTCGGAAGGATGGAAGGCTGAGTCAACCCTGAGCCGGTGAGATTTGAACAGCCGAACTGCCGAACTAGCAGTCAGCTGAAGTAGCCGAGGAGCTGAGGTGGCGCAGTGGTTAGGGTGCAGTACTGCAGCCCACTTCAGCTGACTGTTATCTGCAGTTCGGCGGTTCTAATCTCACCTTCCATCCTTCTGAGGTGGGTGAAATGAGGACCCAGACTGTGGGGGCGATATGCTGACTCTGTAAACCGCTTAGAGAGGGCTGAAAGCCCTATGAAGCGGTATATAAGTCTAACTGCTAGCCTGCAGTGCTGCACTCTAACCACTGCGCCACCTCGGCTCACCAGTATCCACGCCCACCAAGCCACACCCACAGAACCACTGGGCCAGGGGCCATTTGGGAGTTATGTGCTTCCTTCGAAGCGTCAGGAGCCTGACATCAGAGAGGCAGAGGAACAGGGGGAGCCTGTTCCCGGTGCATGCATGCACAGAGCTGCCAGAAGGCAAGAACAATTAAGGAAAAAGGGGCGACTCGGGAGTAAGGCTTGGAGATGATTGTCCCCTCCCATAAGACGTAAAAGAGGAGCGAATGGGACGTGAGCTTTTGCAGGAAGCAATTAGTTCATTTTGGTCCGTTCAAACTCTGAGAAACTCTGTTTGACTCTGTGCTAAGTTTAGCCTTGGAAAACTAATTGGCAATTAAGGTCTCTGGCAGCATTTCAAGGGAGAAAAAGGTGGGTGCTTATCAGCATTCCCCTCAAAAGACTTTGACAACTCGAGCAGACATCTGTCGGACTCTTCACAGGCTGTTTGTGAATCATTATGGGCTGTGAATGACCATAACTCACAGCCATTTAAATAAAAGAGGGGTTTGGAGGACGAAGATTGTGATTTATGCTTTATCAGGAAGCCTAGGTCAGAAGACAAATAATATTTCAAAATGAAGGCAAAATTTAAATGTCAGCAACTGTATCTTACTTTTCATCATAGCAATACGGAATTTAGCTGCCGCACACATAATTGGACAGTTTTTCTATTTTCAGACAGAAATGTTCCCAAAAGGCAAACGATCAAATGAATAATAATTAGAATTATTCTTCCACTATCTTCTAAATATACCTGGAAGTCTTTGATGCTGAAAATGCTACATATTTATGACCAAAAAACCCCCACACACCCCGAACCGATCTTCTCTCTTGATTACAGAGCTATAATAATGTTCTAATTGCTCCCATAAAGTCTTTGAACTTGATTCCTTCAATTCCGTGGAGAAACAAATCTCAAATTCTATCTCTAGCGATTGATCTGGAAACCAAAAGAGTTACCTTCCTCATCAACTATAATTTTCATAAAGACATCCTGGTAAAAACCATCTAAAAAATTAACCAGTGTCCATCAAAACCCTTAAATGTAAGGAGGAAATACGTCTAAGTAGATAAATGATGTATTATTTATTTTTGCAATATTTAGAGTAGAATATAGAATAACAGAGTTGGAAGGGACCTTAGAGGTCTTCTAGTCCAACCCCCTGCTTAGGCAGGAAACCCTACATCATTTCAGACAAATGGTTGTCCAACATCTTCTTAAAAACTTCCAGTGTTGGAGCATTCACAACTTCTGGAGGCAAGTTGTTCCACTGATTAATTGTCCTCACTATCAGGAAATTTCTCCTTAGTTCTAAATTGCTTCTCTCCTTGATTAGTTTCCACCCATTGCTTCTTGTTCTACCCTCAGGTGCTTTGGAAAATAGCTTGACTCCTTCTTTTTTGTGGCAACCCCTGAGATATTGGAAGACTGCTATCATGTCTCCCCTAGTCCTTATTTTCATTAAACTAGACATACCCAGTTCCTGCAACCGTTCCTCATATGTTTTAGCCTCCAGTCCCCTAATCCTCTTTGTTGCTCTTCTCTGCACTCTTTCTAGAGTCTCCACATCTTTTATACATCTTGGCGACCAAAACTGAATGCAGTATTCCAAGTGTGGCCTTACCAAGGCCTTATAAAGTGGTATCAACACTTCACGTGATCTTGATTCTCTCCCTCTGTTTATGCAGCCTAGAACTGTGTTGGCTTTTTTGGCAGCTGCTGCACATGGCTGGCTCCTATTTAAACGGTTCTCCACTAGGACTCCAAGATCCTTTTCACAGTTACTACTGTTGAGCAAGGTACCACCTATACTGTACCTGTGCATTTCGTTTTTCTTGTCTAAATGTAGGCAAGATTTTCCACCACTGAATTTCATTTTGTTAGAGAATTTCATTTCTCTCTCTCCAGAAATTTATTTGCATTCTTTTTTTTTTGCTGTTTAAATAAACAATAGTCTAGGATAAATAATTTTAAATGTCTATGTGTACAAATAAAAGTGGAGAAACTTTCCACATTCCAGTCTTATTTCAACGGAGTATTTATTTGAGAGTATCTTAATTAAGTTTCTACTTCTATGAAAATGTATGTTGGTTTGTTTTGCAAGATTCTGATTGTCACAAAGGAAACTAAGCTAAATATTAATGCGAAAATTGAAAAGCCAACAAGAATCAGATCAAAATAAGCGATGTATGTTTTGGAGGAAATATTCTGATTTCTCCACAAGGTGTCGGTAGAGTTCCATGGATCAGCCAAGAAAACAGAAGTATTAATAATAACAGATAGAAGAATGTTTATGCTTTCGATCTCTACAATCATGACGCCTATATTTTGTTTCCAGGAAACTTTCTGACTAGGGCAACATCTAAATGGCATTATTTTATTTTGTATACCGCTTATATACAGTATGACAATGGACTGTGTTTTTAATTCACATGATGTTTCCATAACTGATGGGGATTTCTAGCAAAATTAAGGAGAACAGATAAAATTCAAACCCGAAATCTTTCTACTGGGAATAATCAAAGGGAAATATACAAAGAAAATTAAGTACATATTAACCCATCTGCTAATGACAGCTAGAATAGCATTTGCCCAATGCTGGAAACAAAATAATACCCCCCTGGGATGAATTAGTGATAAAAAAAACTTTGGATTGTGCAGAGATGGACAAATTAACACTGAAATTAAAAGATAAAGAAGAGTCAGAATATTATGAAATTTGGAACAATTGGTACAAATGGCTGCAAAACAAGAATAAAATTAATTAAGCCAAAAAACTATATATAAATCTATATAGAACTGTCTGTAAAGGTGTATAAATATAGAAGCAAAATATTATATACATGTACAGGTATGATGACATAACAATGTTGATGTAATGACTGGAAGGTGTTGTAGAAGGGAAAAATAATAAAAAAATCTGATTAAAAAAAGGAGATTAAGATAGGACAAAGTCAACAGAAAGTCTGAGTTAATTACTGTGCAATGCTTATTAAATAGCAATAGTAATAGCAATTAAGACTTATATTCCACTTCACAACCTCTGTGAGTGGTTTATAGCCTATTGCCCTCAACAATCTGGGTCCTCGTTTTACTGATCTCAGAAGGATGGAAGGTTGAGTCAACTTCGAGCTGGTCAGGATCAAACTCCTACCAGTGGGCAGAATTAGCCAGCATTCTAACAACTGTGCTCCTGTGGCTTAAATAACAATAGTACTTAGACTTATATACCGCTTTACAGTGCTTTTACAGCCCTCTCTAAACAGTTTACAGAGTTAGCCTATTGCCCCCAACATTCTAGGTCCTCATTTTACTGGCCTCAGAAGGATGCAAAGTGGAGTCAATCTTGAGCTGGCCTGGATCAAACTCCTGACTGTGGGCAGAGTTAGCCTGCAATACTGTATTCTAAACACTGTGCCACCAGAGTTCATCATCCCTTGTATTAATATTTAGTTTATTAATTATTATATCAATTATATTAATATTTAGCTTCATGGCAATCAGAATCTTGTAAAACAAACCAACAAATGTTTTTCATAGAAGTAGAATCTTATTCAGAAGAAAAACACAATAAGCATAATCATCGAATTGGAATTGAAATAATCTCCGAAGGAAGGATTACCCTATCCTAAGTATATTCTGAACGTTTTAAAAAAAAGTTAATTATTTATCATTTCTGAACTGCAAATAAGAGAGCGGAAAGAGTAAAATTGTGCTGGTCATTTTATGTATTTGTTTGTTTGTTTATAAAATTTATAGGCCATCTGTTTTACCTCACAGCTTTCTAATTTTCATCCAGAGGCAATACTGGCATTTTTAAATGGCATTCGGAGACTTCCAAGTAGTAATCATAATTCATTCATCAATATTTTCACAGAGGTATCCAGCAGTTTCTCGTGGTTTCATCTATGTGTGCATTTTTTGATCTGTCCCAAGAAATTCCAAAACCAAATTAGCAACAGAACTTTTGAAGTATTTATTTATTTATTTTGAAGAAAAGAACCACCGAAGCACTCAAAAAGTTAAATCAATATTGATTGTGATATTAAACACAACCACTGGCCCGACTACATTTCACGAATGAAACGAACACAAGTTTTCATATCCAATACAATTTTTTTTCTGTTTGAACCCTTGGAATCACACCTGGGGGATTTATTAAACCCTATTATTTATTTATTTTAAAAAATATGCAATAAATGGAGCAAGCAAGATGTTGGACCCAAACAGAGAAAATTGAAGTTCAGAAACAATTTCTCACCCCATCACCAACATCTTAGAACTCAGTGGGTGGATAATTTCACCTTAATTCAGTCCCCCACCCTTGATTTAATAACATAGGAGTGTTAAACTTTCTACTCCTGTGTTATTGAATTAAAACTTTCCAGAAGTTTAATAGACTCTCTTTCCTTCTTATTCTTGGAGTGAAATGCACCTGTAACATTCAGCGGTTTTTTTGCTGCTGAATTCCAGCTGTAGAATATTGGGGAGCTGAGGTCTATGTGAAGATCTCTAATGCTTAGAATAGAATAGAATAAAATAGAATAGAATAGAGTAGAATAACAGAGTTGGAAGAGACCTTGAAGGCCTTGTAGTCCAACCCCTTGCTTAAGCAGGAAACCCTACATCACTTCACATAAATGGTTATCTCTTCTTTAAAAAAAACTTCCAGTATTGGAGCATTCACAACTTCTGGGGGATTCCATCCATCCATCCATCCATCCATCCATCCTCCATCCATCCATCCATCCATCCATCCATCCATCCATCCATCCATCTATCTATCTATCTATCTATCTATCTATCTATCTATCTATCTATCCTTCTCTCTCTCCATTCCTCCATCCATCAATTATCTATACCAATACCAGGCTTTTAATTATTTTAGTTGCTATTCTCAAAGTTATTATCCAAAGCACCTGAGGACATGACAAGAAGCAATGGGTGGAAACTACTATAATCAAGGAGAGAAGCAACTTAGAACTAAGGAGAAATTTCCTGATAGTGAGGACAATTAATCAGTGGAACAACTTGCCTCAAGAAATTGTAAATGCTCCAACACTGGAAGTTTTTAAGAAGATGCCTGTCTGAAGTGGTGTAGGGTTTAGTCCCTAAGCAGGGGGTTGGACTAGAAGACCTCCAAGGTCCCTTCCGACTCTGTTATTCTATGCCATGCCATGCCATGCCATGCCATGCCATGCTATTCCTATTCCATTCCATTCCATTCCATTCCTATTCCTATTCCTATTCCTATTCCTATTCCTATTCCTATTCCTATTCCTATTCCTATTCCTATTCCTATTCCATTTCCATTTCCATTTCCATTTCCAATTCTATTCCTATTCCTATTCCTATTCCTATTCCTATTCCTATTCCTATTCCTATTCCTATTCCTATTCCTATTCCTATTCCTACTCCTACTCCTACTCCTACTCTACTCTACTCTACATTTTATTCTACTCTACACTATACTACACTACTCTACATTCTATTCTATTCTATTCTATTCTACTCTACTCTACTCTACTCTACTCTACTCTACATTCTATTCTATTCTATTCTATTCTATTCTATTCTATTCTATTCTATTCTATTCTATTCTATTCCACTCCACTCCACTCCACTCCACTCCACTCCACTCCACTCCACTCCACTCCACTCCACTCTACTCTACTCTATTCTACTTCTGTTCCTATTCTTCTCTGCACTGTTTCCAAAATCTCAACATCTTTTTCGTCATATGGTGACCCAAACTGGATGCAGCAATTACTCCAGGTGTGGCCTTACTAAGGTCTTATCACGATGGCGAAGGAGAGTTTGAATGCAGAGGAATGACCTGGAGCCCTTGCCAAATGCATGCAGGGCACAGATAACTTTCGGAGATAAAGCTAAGAGTAAGAGTAAATAGCCCTTGAAAACAAGAGGTTTTCCCACAGAGGATGGAATAACGCTATATAGATTAATTTACTAGGGACAGGAACCCGAAAACAGGGACTCTCCACGGTAAACAGAGATCGTTGGAGCATAGATTCGAAGTGCCAGAATAATTTACTCACCAGTGAAACAAGAGACATGGTTGGCAATGACATTCTGACTACGGGCAAAAGGTCAGGCGGTGAAGACAAACAATACAATACATCAGCGAGGGGACGCGGCTCTTTAGTATTGCTGAGTGAAGTTTACACACTTCAGCGGAGACAGGATAAAAAAAGATGAAGTGAGATCTCGGGGCAGGCCATCCATTACGAACGATCCATCCAACGCAGCGCCTGGGTTGAAAGGATTAAGATAACAAATGGGGATCCCTCTTGCGCGCTCCGCTGATTTATTTACATTCTGGGCCTGAGAAGGACACAGCCTGATTAATGGAGTCCATCCTGGTTTATCTGATCAAGGGCTTTCCCCCACCCCATTTCCAGGGATGTCATAACACCGCTGGGTTGTATATTTTGATGGGAACAGACGCCATCTTGTTTATCCACAGGGTTTCGGCCGATGGGCTAATTGGTAGGGGGCCCCTTCTGTGATTTTTCTTAAAGGCTCCTACAGGTTTCGGGGCTGTTCCTGACCCATAGAACAGGTGAGACCCCCTGTAAAAGATCTCCAAAAGAAGAAATAAATCAAGCTCAGTTTGGGACCAGGACAATGAAATATGTTTTCTTGAAGAAAAATCCTCAAAAGATGGAAAGCTACAAATGCTGGGGTCTCGTTCTTTCTGAAGTTCTCAAGTCTTGAGGGAAACGCCTTACTATATCGGTTCAGAACTGGTCACATGACTGGTTTATTTATCACATGACGAGAACATGACAGGACACAGACACGCACACACAATCCACATAATTATATACAACACTAGCTGGATCCACGGGCTTCTCTACGAAACTATGTGATTGGACTTGATACATTGACACTTAAAGCTTGAAAATCAATGTAGAATGTGTAACTCCTTAGGTTTTTTTTTTTTTTTTTTTTTTGTAACTCCTTAGCATCAGAGTGTGTTAATATAAGGCAACTGGCAGTTGGAACAGAGTTCTTTTCAGGTGGGGAGGGGGAGTAGAATGTCTAAACATTCAGCCGGATGAGTTACGTGCTGGCCACGCCCACATAAGGCAGGTGGCAGTTGGAACAGAGTTCCTTTCAGGTTCATCAATTTCACTGGCTATATGAGAGCCAGAAAAATTACAGGAGAAATTCCTCCTCCTCCTCCTCCTCCTCCTCCTCCTCCTCCTCCTCCTCCTCCTCCTCCTCCTCCTTTTCCTCCTCCTCCTCCTCCTCCTCATCATCTCCTCCTCCTCGTCGTCTTCTGCTTCTCCTCCTCTTCCTCCTCCTCCTCTTCTTTGTCTTCTTCTTCCTTCTCCTCCTCCTCTTCTGCTTCTCCTCCTCCTCTTCTTCCTCCTCCTCCTTCTTCTCCTCCTCCTCCTCTTCTGCTTCTCCTCCTCCACTTTTCCTCCTGTTCCCCTCCCCCCCCTCCTCCTCCTCCTCCTCCTTTTCTTCTTCTTCTTCTTCTTCTTCTTCTTCTTCTTCTTCTTCTTCTCCTTCTTCTCCTTCTTCTTCTTCTCCCCCCTCCTCCTCCTCCTGCTTGGGACACAGTCCAACAAGTGAAAAACCCTGAAGTTCAAGATGACCTACATGGAAGACTTCCCACCCATAGACCGATTCACTCCTTCAAGACCCTGCTGTCGCGTTTATTCTGTTATTTGTGCTGAATGCCTAAACTTTAAAATACTGGTGGGTTTTTTAACCCCACTTTTCCCACTCCATGCCTGAATGCTTTAATATCTTTAAGGCCATGGTCTCCACATTGATGTCCTCCAGATGTGCTTGGACTGCTGTTCTCCAAGATTCCTGCCCAGCATGGTCTCTGGCCATGATAAGAAGCCTCATGTTGAGGGTGAACCCCCCTCCCCAAAAAAGCTTCTATTTGTTTGCAATCTCCATTTCCCGTTTCCCCTTGTTCTGGTGCTTCGGCTGTCAAATTAGCACGAATGGCCACCTCAGCTCTTCTAAGGGAATATTTACAAAACCCTGAGGGAAAGGCAGTTACGAGGACGGGAGTTGTTTTTCTCATGCTGGGCTAAGCCATGGTTTCTTTGAGTCGTAGTTTGAGGGAAAAGTCCTCGTGGATTGGCTCATACAAGGCTAAGCCAAATCCAAGCCAAACTCATCCCAACTGGGAACAACATGCAAACCTAACCCCCCCCCGGATAAGAGAAGCACGAGACTTAAATGGGTTGGAATATATGAGGATCTGGTACAAATGTGAAAGGCACTTCTTGATGTCAGTGTGGTTCTCGGTACTTCTTAGAATATCTAGTAGTCTTTACAGGCATTTGAATGTGATTAGAGGGTTGGGTCTCAAGGAAAACCACACACAAGGTTTACTGAGCCTTCCTTCCTTCCTCCTTCCTTCTTTCTCTGTCCTTCCTTCCTTCCTTCCTTCCTTCCTTCCTTCCTTCCTTCCTTCCTTCCTTCTTTCTCTGTCATTCCTTTCATCCTTCTTTCTTTCCTTCTTTCTTTCACTGTCCTTCCTTCCTTTCTTCATTCCCTCACTGTCCTTCCTTCCTTCCTTCCTTCCTTCCTTCCTTCCTTTCTTCCTTCTCTGTCATTCCTTTCATCCTTCTTTCTTTCCTTCTTTCTTTCACTGTCCTTCCTTCCTTTCTTCTTTCCCTCACTGTCCTTCCTTCCTTCCTTCCTTCTGTCATTTCTTCCTTCCTTCCTTCCTTCCCCTACTGTCCTTCATTTTCTCCACTGTCCTTCATTCTTTCTTTCCTTCCTTCTTTCCCTCACTGTCCTTCCTTCCTTCCTTCCTTCCTTCTTTCTCTGTCATTCCTTCCTTCCCCTACTGTCCTTCCTTTTCTTCACTGTCCTTCATTCTTTCCTTCCTTCCTTCTTTCCCTCACTGTCCTTCCTTCTTTCTCTGTCATTCCTTCCTTCCTTCCCCTACTGTCCTTCATTTTCCTCACTGTCCTTCCTTCTTTCCTTCCTTCCTTCTTTCCCTCACCTTCCTTCCTTCTTTCTTTCTCTGTCATTCCTTCCTTCCTTCCCCTACTGTCCTTCCTTTTCTTCACTGTCCTTCATTCTTTCCTTCCTTCCTTCTTTCCCTCACTGTCCTTCCTTTTCCTCACTCTGTCCTTCCTTCCTTCCTTCCTTCCTTCCTTCCTTCCTTCTTTCTTTCTTTCTTTCTCTGTCATTCCTTCCTTCTTTCCCCTACTGTCCTTCCTTTTCCTCCCTGTTCTTCCTCCTTCCCTCTCTCCCTTCTTCATGAAATTCTTTAAAAAATGATATTTCATACCATTGGTCCAAGGGCTTAATAATTCCCTATTTGTAAAATGATAAATATCTGAAATGCGTCTGTTTCTCCTCGTCTGTTAACGGATGTTCCGAATCTGGCAAGCAGATCCTAGATGAATGTAAACTGTGCAATGCAGAAAATTCCTGTCAGAAGGAGATTATTTTACTAGCACGACCATGATGAATGAGGATAATTGTTCTATTGGAAACAGAGTTTGCTCACATTCTCCTCTCACCTGTCTTCATAACTGAAGCCAAGGATACGTTCTTGAAGGCTTGTCCAAGCCCAATCCTCGCTAAATATCCATCAGAATCTACAATTCGAAACATCTTGCAGAGTTCATGAAATTTCCTTCCTTCCTTCCTTCCTTCCTTCCTTCCTTCCTTCCTTCCTTCCTTCCTTCCTTCCTTCCCTCCTTCTTCTCTCCCTCCCTCCCCAGTCTGTCTCTTTCCTTCCTTCCTTCCTTCTTTCTTCCCTCCCTCCCACCCCAGTCTGTCCCCTTCTTTCCTTCCTTCCTTCCTTGCTTCTTCCCTCCCTCCTCCATCTGTCCCCTTCCTTCTTCCCTCTCTTCCCAGTCTGTCCCCTTCCTTCCTTCTTCCCTCCCTTCCTCCCCAGTCTGTCTCCTTCCTTCCTTCCTTCCTTCCTTCCATCCATCCATCCATCCATCAAATTTGCAAACTGCCTGCCAAGGGATGGTTAGCCTTGGCTTCAAGCCCTCACAAGTACTGAAGGAATGAAGTTTTTGGTGGAAGCAACTCCAGCATTATATATTCCTTCGAGGAAGGGTGGGGAATAAAGAATGAGGCATAACTAAAATGCCCCAAAAGGAAATGAAAATAAAACAGCAACCCTCTATTAGACTGAAAGTTTTATGCTTAAGTGATTTATGCAAACTGCTATTGTTATTAGTTTGCATACAGTATTTGGATTTCTACAGCAAATAGGGTTATGTCTCCTGCTAATCAATTTCTCAGAGGGACCCTGTGGCTCAATGGCTAAGACGCTGAGCTGGTGGATCAGAAAGGTTGGCAGGTTCGAATTCCTAGCGCCGTGTAATGGAGTGAGCTCCCATTCCTTGTCCCAGCTTCTCCCAACCTAGCAGTTCAAAAGCACATAAAAATGCAAGTAGAAAAACAGGAACCACCTTTGGTGGGAAGGTAACAGTGTTCTGTGCGCCTTTGGCTTTGAGTCATGCCGGCCACATGACCACGGAGACGTCTTCGACAGCGCTGGTTCTTCGGCTTTGAAACGGAGATGAGCACCGCCCCCTAGAGTCGGGAATGACTAGCACATGTGTACAAGGGGAACCTTTACTTTTAATCAATTTCTCAATTGAGTTTTGGATCCCTTTCTGTGACCTCCCAGCTGCATAGCTACACCTCTCATTGGAAGAATGTTAAGAGTTTATTTGAAGCAGAAAACAACAGATCTTACATTAATAAGATTGAGATCATTTGCAGATTGAGGTGGGTGGAGAAAGCTTACAGCTTTTGTTGGAAGTGAAGTCTGGGGCTAATTTACTATGGCTAATCAGACAGTTAATATGATTCGAACAAGGTCAGTTGGTCTTGGATGCTGTAAAATTCAGATTAATGGAGCGGTCAGAATTCTGTTTTGGGATAACAGTGGGCGGGAATAAAAGGTTTTACCATGAAAAAGTAAAGGTGTTTTTTTTAAAAAGAATTAAACCTTTACAGGCTGTGAAATTCTGGGTGGGAATTATATGTGCATTTCTTAATATTTTTCTACATCCTGTGTTTATGGAAATAACAGTATTAAAAATATCTCTGTGTGTGTGTGTGTGTGTGTGTGTGTGTGTGTGTGAGAGAGAGAGAGAGAGAGAGAGAGAGGGAGGGAGAAAGAGATAAACAGAAAGAAAATGAAAGAAAGAAAAAGAGAAATTGTGTGAGAGAGAAGGGAGAAAGAGAAAGAGCAAGAAAGAGAGAGAGAGAGAAGACAAAGATAGAAAGGAAAAGAGAAAAGAAAGAGAAATAAATAAGAAAGAGAAATAAAAAGAGATAGACAGAAAGAAGAAGAAGGACAAAGAAAGGAAAAGAGAAAAGAGAAAGAGGAAGAGAAAAGAAAGAAACTGAAACAGAAAGAAAATGAGAAAGAAAATGAAAGAAAGAAAAAGAGAGAGTGTGAGAGACAGAAAGGAGAAAGAGAAAGAGCAAGAAAGAAAGAAAGAAAGGAGAAAGACAAAGAAAGGAAAAGATAAAAGAAAGAAAGAGAAAAGAAAGAGAAATAAAAAGAGAGAGAAAGGAGACAGAAAGAAAAAATGAGAAAGAGAGAGAGAGAAAGAAGAGAAAAAAAGAAAGACCACATGTATGTAATATTTTTCTTATTTTTCTTCCTTTTTCTTTTAGCTTTTTCATTACGTTTTGTTTCTCTTTTCTTTATTTTTCTGCTCTATTTAATTAATTATCCAAAGGAGAACCATAAGAAAAAAAAAATAGAAATATGGCCATTATTCAAATTCTATTGCTTTAAAAGATATTTAAAGGTATTTTCCTTAGCACCAAAACCTCTCAAACCATCATCTTAAAGTCTTTAAAAACAAAAGGAGTAACCTTAACCCTGTCCTCGAAATTTACTGGAGGTATGGGAAAAAAAAACACAATTCTTTAAGCAAACCCCTACACAAACTCTACATAAACTCTATCAAAGTCAGTTGAAACCCTGCATATATTCCAAAAGGGACATAGTAGCTCAGTGGCTAAGATACTGAGCTTGTCAATCAGAAAGGTCGGCACATTGGTGGTTCGAATCCCTAGTGCCGCATAGCGGAGTGAGCTCCTGTTACTTATCTCAGCTTCTGCCAACCTAGCAGTTCAAAAGCACGTAAAAAATGCAAGTAGAAAAACAGGAAGCACCTTTGGTGGGAAGGAAACAGTGTTCCATGCGCCTTTGGCATTGAGTCATGCCGGCCACATGAACACGGAGACGTCTTCGGACAGCGCTGGCTCTTCGGCTTTGAAACAGAGATGAGCACTGCCCCCTAGAGTCGGGAACGACTAGCACACATGTGCGAACGGGGATCTTTACCTTTATATATTCCTAGCACCAGGGTATGTATCGACAGCTTCGCTTCAAAAGACATACAATTTTGCATTTTGTAGGCTTCAGCTCTGTTGGTTCTGTAGAAAAGCTGAACTTTGGCTCCGTGGTGCTTTAAATATACAAGAAAGCCAAAACCCACAGTGGCTACAATTAATTAATGAATTAATGAATTAATCTATGTATGTATGTATCAGAGGTGGGTTCCTACCAGTTCGCACCTATTCGGTAGAACCGGTTCGTCAAATCTACTGAACCGGTTAGAAGAGGTTCCACCAGTAGATTTGAAAAACCGGTTCTACCGAATAGGTGCGAACTGGTAGGAACCCACCTCTGTTCTGGTCAAGGGAGAAACTGAGTCCCCCCCCCTTATCTTTTGATCTAACTTGCTTTTCTTAGTTGCTTTTAAAAACCAAGGTCCTCTCCAGGCAGCTTACAGTAGCTAAAAAGCTGCAGAATTTTCACCATTGTGGTTGATGTCTGGAGATCCTGTTGATAGTGAGACAAGCTGTGGGTGATCCACCACTGGAAGCTTTTAAAGAAGAGACTGGACCTCCATTTGGTCTGGATTTGTATAGAGTCTCCTGCTTGAGCAGGGGGTTGGACTAGAAGACCTCCAAGGTCCCTTCCAACTCTGATATTCCGAATTCTGTAAAATCTCTTGGATAATCCTGGGCATAGGAAATCAACGATTAACTAAAAATAACAAAACTGTGGTCACGATATACTCCTTCTCCGCCTCAGAAAGGTCCTTAGACTTCTTCAATAATTTTCCAACAGTGAGAAGAGATGCCCCTCTTGAGCCCCGCGCTCAAGACAGCGGTGGTAAGACCCCTCCTGAAGAAACCGTCCTTGGATCCAGCTGTTCTTAATAACTATCATCCAGTCTCCAACCTCCCCTTTGTAGGGAAGGTTGTTGAGAAGGTGGTGGCTCTCCAGCTTCAGCGTACCTTGGATGAAGCTAACTATCTTGACCCCTTCCAGTCTGGCTTCAGACCTGGTTACAGCACAGAAACCGCTTTGGTCGCATTGACCGATGATCTCTGGGGAGCTAGGGATGGAGGCTATGCTTCCATCCTAGTTCTCCTGGACCTCTCAGCGGCTTTCGATACCATCGACCATGGTATCCTTCTGCGACGACTGCGGGAGATAGGGGTGGGCGGCACTGTTTTGCAGTGGTTCTCCTCCTATCTCTCGGACAGGTCGCAGTCGGTGTTGGTGGGGGGGCAGAGATCGTCCCTGAGGCCCCTAACTTATGGGGTGCCGCAGGGGTCGGTCCTATCCCCCCTACTATTTAACATTTACATGAAACCGCTGGGCAAGATCATCCGAAGGCACGGGATAAAATACCACCAATATGCAGACGATACACAGTTGTATCTGTCCGCCCCGTGCCAACTCAATGAAGCGGTGGACGTGATGAACCGGGGTCTAGAAGCTGTTAAAGACTGGATGAGAGCAAACAAGCTGATACTCAACCCAGACAAGACCGAGTGGCTGTTGTGTTTCCCTCGCAAAAATTTGATCAACATACCATCACTCAGGCTGGGGGGACAAAACTTACACCCCTCAGAAAGGGCCCGCAACTTGGGAGTCCTCCTGGATCCACAGCTGACTTTTGATCACCATCTCTCAGCTGTGACCAGGGGGGCATTTGCCCAGGTTCGCCTGGTGCGCCAGTTGCGGCCCTACCTGAATCGGGAGGCCCTCACAACAGTCACTCGAGCCCTTGTGATCTCCAGGCTGGAATACTGTAATGTGCTCTACATGGGGCTGCCCTTGAAGAGCATCCGGAGACTTCAGCTAGTCCAGAATGCGGCCGCGCGAGTGATCGTGGGCGCACCTCGGTTCACCCACATAACACCGATCCTCCGTGAGCTGCACTGGCTACCTGTCGATCTCCGGGTGCACTTCAAGGCTCTACTCACCACCTATAAAGCGCTCCATGGTAGTGGATCTGGCTATTTGAGAGACCGCCTTCTGCCAATTAGCTCCCTGCGTCCCATCAGATCGCATAGAGTTGGCCTCCTCCGTACTCCATCCGCCAGTCAGTGCCGACTGGCGACTACCCGGAGGAGAGCCTTCTCTGTTGCGGCTCCGACACTATGGAACAATCTCCCCGTGGAGATTCGTACCCTCACCACCGTCCAGGCCTTCCGCACAGCCCTCAAGAACTGGCTAGCCCGTCAGGCCTGGGGATAAGTTTACTTTTGCCCCTCCCGAATGCTGAGTGAATGTTGAGTTTTACTATTTAACTTACTTTTGTGCACATTTCTTTTTGTATTGTCCTACACTCCCTTTCCTTTTTGACTGTAAGCCGCCCTGAGTCCCCTCAGGGAAAAGGGCGGCCTATAAATGTCTAATAAAACAAAAAAAACAAAACAAAAACCCCTTCATACCACTATATCAAGTGGAGGGCTGGGTAGAAGAATAAGAAGATAACAGTGGGAAGGGACCTTGGAGGTCTTCTAGTCCAACCCCATACTCAAGCAATACTCAAGCAGGAGACCCTACGCAATTTCAGACAAATGGGGGTCGAATGTCTTCTTAAAAACATCCAGTGATGGAGAAGGAAAGAATGAAAGAAGGAGAGAAGGAAAGAAAACAGAATGACAGAATGACAATGTTGGAAGAATAGAATAGAATAGAATTTTATTATTTATATGCCGCCCTTCTCCGGGAGGACTCAGGGCGGCAAACAATTCAAAAGGGGAAAAAGGGGAACATAAAAACGAAATACAAATAATAAAATAAGCAACAGTCGCACAACCATACACGTCAAGAGGGGAGGGAACTCAACACCCCCAGGCCTGCTGGGAAAGCCAGGTTTTGATGGCTTTTCGGAAGGCCTGGAGAGAGGTGAGGGTCCGAATCCCTGCGGGGAGTTCATTCCAGAGGGCCGGAGCTGCCACAGAGAAGGCCCTCCCCCGGGTAGTAGCCAGATGGCATTGGCTGGTAGATTAAGGTGACCAGACGTTCCGCTTTTGGCGGGACACCCACGCTTTTTGATGCATTTTCCCGCGTCCCGCCCGCTTTTTAAAAAGGCACGCTTTTTTTGGTGCTTGCAGCTCCCGCCCATCAGCTGCTGGGCTGGCTCATCGTTCTGTTCTATGCTACCACCTACAAATTTAAGCCAGCCCAGCCTGCCGCTCACTGATTTGATTGGCTGGACTTCAGCCAATCAGTGAGCTGGCCAACCAGCTCACTGATTGGCTGGACTCCTTAGCTGAGGATGCATGCGCGAGTCTCCATTTTATTTCGTCTTTGTTTTGGGCAGCTGCGCTTACTCACTGGTGGTGAGTAAATCATGTTTTGTATTAAATTTGGTACCGTGGGAATCGGGAGGCGCTGGGCTGGGGGAAGGAGACAGCCCCCTTGCAGAGTTCGCAGCCAGCCCCTGTGCTGCATTGGAACGGGCGGCAAAACCTTTGGAACCACGTGGAAGTTCTCGGGCGGCTGCTCCCAGCTCTCCTGCCCCGGAGGGAGCAGCCGCCGCCGGCGGCGGAGGAGGAAGCAGCCCGGCGTCGCTGCTCGCCGCGCGCTCCCTCGCTCGCGGCCAGGCTTTGGTGCTGCCTTTCCCGCTCTGTGCGTGCTGCCCAGACCAGACCTCTCTTCCTTCCATGGAGTCCGTTCGTGAATCCATGGGATTCGCCGCAGAAGGAAGAGAGGTCGGGGGAGCGGCGCCGCCAGCAGAGAACGTCCCCTCGCTTCTGGGCCTCCCCGCTGCTGTCCCGATGTCTCTTCCTTCCGTGGAGTCCGTTCGTGAATCCATGGGATTCGCCGCGGAAGGAAGAGATATCGGGGGAGCGGCGGACGCCAGCAGAGAACGTCCCCTCGCTTCTGGGCCTCCCCGCTGCTGTCCCAATCTCTCTTCCTTCCGTGGAGTCCGTTCGTGAATCCATGGGATTCGCCGCGGAAGGAAGAGAGGTCAGGGGAGCGGCGCCGCCAGCAGAGAACGTCCCCTCGCTTCTGGGCCTCCGAGAGCGTGGACGCAGCGGCAGCTGCCCGCAGACCACTTCCACGCGCTTCCGGGGCTCCTGTCGCTCGGCAGAAGCTCCTGAAGCGTGTGGAAGTTGTCTGCGGGGCAGCTGCCAGCGCACCCACCTCTCCTCCTGCCTCTTCGTGCATGGGATCGCTGCCTCCGAGAGCGTGGGAGCGGCCGCGAGGAGTCCGTTCGTGCAGCACCCCAACCTCTCCTCCTGCCACTTCGTGTATGGGATCGCCGCCTCCGAGAGCGTGGACGCAGCGGCAGCTGCCCGCAGACCACTTCCACGCGCTTCCGGGGCTCCTGTCGCTCGGCAGAAGCTCCTGAAGCGTGTGGAAGTTGTCTGCGGGGCAGCTGCCAGCGCACCCACCTCTCCTCCTGCCTCTTCGTGCATGGGATCGCTGCCTCCGAGAGCGTGGGAGCGGCCGCGAGGAGTCCGTTCGTGCAGCGCCCCAACCTCTCCTCCTGCCTCTTCGTGTATGGGATCGCCGCCTCCGAGAGTGTGGACGCAGCGGCAGCTGCCCGCAGACCACTTCCACGCGCTTCCGGGGCTCCTGTCGCTCGGCAGAAGCTCCTGAAGCATGTGGAAGTTGTCTGCGGGGCAGCTGCCAGCGCACCCACCTCTCCTCCTGCCTCTTCGTGCATGGGATCTCCGCCTCCGAGAGCGTCTCTTTGGTTCCCTTCTCCTCCTCCTCCTCCTCCTCCTCCTCCTCCTCCTCCTCCTTTCTGGCGCCCCTTCCTTAAAGATTTGGTACCAAAGCAATGGCGGTGAGGTCGTGAGGAAGTTGTGTCTTTTGGATTTTGCTGCACTGTTGTCTTTTCAATGGTTCTCAGACTGGTTGAACCTTTAGCAGCTGGGGTGATATTCTTTACTGTTAAGGTTACAATTGGATGTGTTGGACGAATCTTAAAAGATGAAACTTTTATTAAAACGTTTGACTTAACTAAAAACGTCTTCTTTTTTCTTCTTCTTCTTAAATATGATTTATTTATTTATTTTTACTTCAGAAGTTTGATGACTGTTGTACAAACTAATCCAACCTAAATGTAGAGGAGGAGAAGAAGGGGGGGGGGATTTAAAAAGAGCAGAGGAAAAAGAAAAGAAAGCATGAAGAAAACATAAAGAAAACATAAAGAAAGGGATGGGAGGGAGGGAAGGAAGGAAGGCACTTTATGTTGAAACAGAAAATATTATATAAGGAAGAAAATGGAAATAACTTAGGAAGGAAGGAAGGAAGGAAGGAAGGAAGGAAG
Organism: Thamnophis elegans; assembly: GCF_009769535.1. Taxonomy (NCBI): domain Eukaryota; kingdom Metazoa; phylum Chordata; class Lepidosauria; order Squamata; family Natricidae; genus Thamnophis; species Thamnophis elegans. The sequence goes on from NW_022473599.1 coordinate 79,915, forward strand.
GAAGGAAGGAAGGAAGGAATTGCACTTAATATTGAAGGAAAAGAGAATGAAGGAAAAAGTATTGGAAGGATTGAAAGAAGGAAGGAGGAACAAAGAATTACACTTAATATTGAAATGGAAAAGAAAATATAATGAATGAAAGAAGAAGTATAGGAAGGAAGGGAAGGAAGGAAGGAGGGAAGGAAGGAGGGAAGGAAGGAAGAAACAAAGACTGTTGAAACAGAAAAGATAATATAAGGAAGAAAATGGAAAAAATTATAGGAAGAAAGGAAAAAATGTACTTAATATTGAAACAGACAAGGGAATGAAGGAAAAAAATATTGGAAGGATTGAAAGAACAAGGTTTTCCTTGTATGGGATTGATAGTGTCATTCTTAAATTTATTCCCCAAAATTTTTCCCATTTGTCTAGTTCAATGTTATAGCCAAAGTTCTGTGCCCATTTTATCATTGGTTCTTTTACAGTTTCCAATTTCCTCTTCCATTTGATACTTCAAGAGGAATTTGTATATTTTCCCTATCATCTTTCTGTCCAGACTTTGAATAATTTTATTCAATTTGTGTGGTTCTGTTTCAATACCATATATTTTAGTGTCTTTATTGTATTTAGTTTTAATTTGGAAACGCCAGTCACCTTTCATATTCTGATCTTCCAATTCTTCAATTGTTTTTAAATTTCCCTGTCTGTCAATTAGATCTCTGTATCTTAGAATTTTGTTCCAATCTGTAAAATTTGGGTGTGTCGTTCTTTCTGTTGGTGATAGCCAATTTGGGGTTTTCACATAGTGGATTTTTTTAATTTTGAGCCATTGTTGCAGTAAAGTTCTAATTAAATGATTTTGAAAGTATTTGTGCGTTTTATGTTTGTCATTCATTCCATAAGAAATTATGCCAGCCTGCCTGCAGGTCATGGCCTTCTAAGATCAGAATTCTTTTATTCTTTAACTCAATCCAATCCTTCATCATTGTCATTGTTACTGCAGTTGCGTATATATAGGCTCCCTGTGTGCTTCCATCCATCCCTACGAAGATCTGCTGACTCTGCCTGCCTGCTGGTAAGTGAGCTGGGTTTTTTCTTTTATTTTTTTAATGTATTTTAAAATAATATTTTATTTATTGTGCATATGATTTTTAAAAATAGTGTTATTCTGTGTTGATTCTTTTTTTAAATTGTCTTAAACTATTTAAAAAAAGATTCTATCCAAAATAAATTGAAACAAGCCATTTTAAAAATTTCTATGCACAATACTTTGAAATGGACTCAGGAGTCATGATTGACACTGAGTGTATTTGCACTTTTAATAATCAGGAAGATACAATGGCATTGAAAAAAGTGACTGATGACCATTTTTCACACTTAGCGACCGTTGCGACCATTTTTCACACTTAGCGACCATTGCAGCATCCTCATGGTCACGTGATCAAAATTTTGTTTGGCAACAGATTCGTATTTATGCTGGTTTCAGTGTCCTGGGGTGACCTTTTGACAAATTTTTTTTTTTTTAATCAAGCCCCCCCCCCCCCCCCGGTCAAGGGCGTCCCTCTTTTCCAATCTGAAAATCTGGTCACCTTACTCTAGAAGGCCATCCAGGAACCCATTTCTAGCTCTCTGTTGGAAAATTGCCCTTGCAGAGGTGTTTTTCAGCAGGTTCTGACCGGTTCTAGAGAACCGGTAGCGGAAATTTTGAGTAGATCAGAGAACCCGTAAATATCACCTCTGACTGGCCCCGCCCCATCTATTCTCTGCCTCCCAAGTATTACTTAGGCTTGGAAATAAAAAAAGTGCTGAGCACCGTTCCATTCACCAGGATCTGTAAGAGGACAAAGCCGAAGGGATAAATTCTCAATTAGGATCAATTGCAGGAGAAACCTGTTTATTCTTGCTAGGAACACTTCCCGACCCAAATCTGAACAAGGTGGCTATAGATGGGCTCAAAAAGATCAAAATGTGTAGACATAAAAAAGACCTTTTTTCAATGATATTCATTTCCCACCCCTGGACCAAAATCTTTCCTCTTTGGCTACAATCCCCAATAAGTGACTGTTTGCACATAGAGAACAACAATAAGGAAATAATAACTTTGCCACCAATCCTTACAAGCTTCACAGGAAACAAAGCGAAGAAAAAGTGAAGTCCAAATGTAAACGAGCCAAGGTGGCGCAGTGGTTAAATGCAGCACTGCAGGCTACTGCTAGATCAGCAGGTCAGCGGTTCAAATCTCACCGGCTCAGGGTTGACTCAGCCTTCCATCCTTCCGAGGTGGGTAAAATGAGGACCCAGATTGTTGGGGGCAATATGCTGACTCTCTGTAAACCGCTTAGAGAGGCCTGAAAGGCCTATGAAGCGGTATATAAGTCTACTGCTATTGCTATAAACACAGTCATGGCTTCCAGGTGAAATACATGGGGGAATCCCATAGGGGGAAAACTCCACTTAGGGTTAGGGTTAGGCCCCCTTGAATTCAGAGAGTAAAATCAACCTCACCAACTGATTCCTAGCCCATTGGTATGGTTAGGAGGGGGATTACTATTCCAGCTCCCCCCCACCCCCACTCTACGCTTCCTGGTGAAATACACAAGGAAATCCCATGGGGGGGGGGGAACCAACTTAGGGTTAGGCCCCCTTGAATTCGGAGAGTAAAACCGACCTCGCCAATGGAGTCCAGCATTAGATATGATGAAACTGGGTGACTTTGGGCCAATCCCCAGGAGACAGTGAGTTCTAGTGCCACCTTAAGGCAAGAAAGCAGGTGTAGGTGACTTTGGACAGGGTTGTTTTGTGCTAAACATGTATGATTGCCACCTTGACATAAGTAATAAAGGTGGGATTAATTTTTTAAATATTAGTATCAAACCTTGCACACAGAAATAATGGCTGCTTAACTGAGCTGGAGTTTGGGGTTTCTGTCTGGAAGGCCTTTTCACCACCGCTTGGAAAGAGGCAAAAGCAGGCGATATGACCAACATCTCCCTGGAAACCTGGATAGTTAGCTAGGGAATTATTTGCTATCTGGCCAGATAATCATTTGAACTGGGATGAGGCAGCTTCACATCACTAAGGAGGTGTCTTTTCCAGCAGGTCTCCATGGGAAACATTATGAGTGGTCCACCACCATTGCTTTACAGTGGCAGTCACAGCACCAGCAGACACTCAAATTTCTAGTTTCTATGCAACTGCATCATGTTATGATTGATATGTAGAAGAACTATATAAATAGGCCTGAAAAGTTGGACCGTGGGTCTGGCTCTTATGTGCAATGTGCTCACAGCAGACACATGGTAATAAAACATGCATTTACTCCTAGGAGAATGCATGCACCTGCCTCCTTACAACTCGTTGAAAGGTGGCCTAGAGCAGTGTTTCTCAACCTTGGCAACTTGAAGATGTCTGGGCTTCAAGTCCCAGAATTCCCCAGCCAGCGAATGCTGGCTGGGGAATTCTGGGACTTGAAGTCCAGACATCTTCAAGTTGCCAAGGTTGAGAAACACTGGCCTAGAGAGTGCTTCACATTTGAATTGCCCAGGTCACCCATCTGAAATGGGTTAAGAGCAAGATCAATCAGAACAGAGATGAAAGGGACCCCCAGAGGTCTTCTAGTCCAACCCCTTGCTCAATGCCATAGCGGATGGTGCCGTAGCCTCTTGCGCCCTGAGGTAATTCTAGCGGAGGCTTAGAGGTGGTGTGGGATGGGGCGCTAAGGAATAGCCTATTCTCGAGTAGTAAGGATAGCACCTATGGTAATTTTAATTCTTAAAAGTCCATTCATAGGAGTAAAAATACTCTTAGGAGTAAAATGCCAGGAATGGCTGAGGTAATATCTCTGCATCTTATTTAAAGGACTCCAAAGTACCACAGTTACCTCACTCGGTCCCAGGAAAAGTGCTTTTCCCTCAGGGAAATGAGGCAAACTTCTGGGTGCTGAATTCTTTTTTTTAGCCAAGTTTTTAAGGAGTCGAATAAAATATTTGGTGGAGCCTGAGGTAATTTCAGCTGTGCCTTGTTAAAAATTAGGACCAAATCATCCACAGGTGGGGAAGTGTAAAATAATTAGTTCAGGAGGCACAAAGCTGAGGCAGTTTTTCTAGGCAGTTAAAAAGGGCTAAACCACAGCAGGTGAATTCAGTGTTAAAATCAGCTTAAAAAGGCAAAATTGCTTCAGTCTCTGGAATAACAGCTCACTCTCTTGGGTAAAGTGAAGTTGTTGGTCCTTGAGGTAACTTTAGCCAAGGTTCAAGTTTCTTCTAACAGATTAGCAGAGTTGGAAGGGACCTTGCAGGTCATCTAGTCCAACCCCCTGCTCAAGCAGGAGACCCTACATCTGCCTCTACCTAGGGTTGAACTCACAACCTCTTGATTGTGAGGTGAAAAAGAAGCAAAGCATGCAGAGGACCAGCTATACTTCAAGTAACTAAAGGTAAAATTACTTTATGTCTATGAGTTGACCTTACTTTCTGGAAATAAAGTTAAAGGAGGGTAATTTTAGCCAAAGCTGAAGTTTTTAGAGTAAAATATTGATGGAACTGGGGTAATCACAAGCCATGTTCTCTTAAAAGGACCAAACTACCACTAGCAAGAATTAAAAATAACTTTTAAGGGTAAAATTGCCCCAGGAGGTGACCTTCCTCTCTGGAATTAATGAATTCTTGGGACTTGAGGTATAATTTTAGTCAAGGCTCAAGTTCTTAAACTCCTGGGCCAAATAAAGTATTCTATTCTAAAGAACTGCAATTAACTACAATTACTTCAGCTCCAGGAGTTGATCTTGGTTTGTGGAATAAAGTCAATTCTTGGGAACTGAGGCAATTCTAAGCCAAGACTCAAGTCCTTAAAAAAGCAGAATATTTGGGAGACTAGCATCTTCAATGAACTAAAGGCAAAAGTTAACTAAAATTGCTTCAGGTCCAGGAACTGACCAACCTTTCTTGCAGGAAGGTAAATTCTCAGGGCCTGGGGCAATTTTGGGGATGTCTTCCTCTTCTTGGAGAGAAAGAGGATCTCCAGGGATGGAGGCCATGTCTTTGGGAACAGGAAAAATATCTGCTCTGAGCTTTATTCTCAAGGGCCCAACATTCCTATTCTTTGTAACTTGGTTTCTTCACTGATAGGATAAAAGCTCCTTTGTGAAATTGTTGAATTACTTTTCTAGTCTTTGAGCACCAAGTGGACATTTGCTGATGTTGAGTTTTCATTTATTTCAGAGGCATTCACTGAGTAAAATCAGTCAAAACTGAAGACGTCAAAGGTAGGACATTGGTTTCCTTAATTATCCAGTGCTGCATTTAGCCAAGAAGCCTGGCAGGTACTATTGGCAACATGAGGTTTGTTATGGCAAAAACCACCTATGAATAATGCGATAAATGTCTCTAAAACTTACATTTCCAACTGACCCCCTGCCCTGACCCCCTGGAGGCCATTCAGTCCCTGAGTTTCCAGCGTCTGGCGTCCAGACTGAATGAGCCTGGTAGTGGGCCTCTGCCTGTCTCATTCAACCCCCCCCTGCACACACACACTGGAGACTCACACTGAATGGCCTTCCGGGGGTCCCACTGGGTGACCCTTCCCAGTCCCTGAGTGAGCAGTGAGGGCGAATCAGCCTGGAGGAGCCAAGAGCGCTCAGCTGCATTGCCTCCTCCAGACCCTGAGGACCCCCCAGTACTCCGACTGGAAGGGAATCCTTTCGGACCCCCTTCACTCCCTTAGGAAGAACGCCCGTACCAGCCAGACTTCTTAGCCCTGAAAGTAAACCTGGTGGTGCATTTTAATGCGATGCCGTATGCAATGCAGGACAGGATTTGTGGCTGAGGTTTGAAATGAGTTGTCTCTGGTGCTCTCTCAGCTTGGTCTTCTTGCAGATGTTTCATTGAAGGACAAGTGAAGTGCTAGGAGGGAAAGAGTTTGCTCTCCACTTGCATTTTAGTGGCTTGTTGTTTCAGTGTTGGTGGAAGTAGTCTTGGAGGTTCTTTGGTTGAGCTATTTATTTACTGCACGTTGATGTGATGTGAATCTTGGATCAATTTGTTTAATTTTGGACTTGTTGATTGTCTCTTGTGGAAGGATTATAGACAGTGTTGCGTGATGGTTAATTGGAAAGAGTTGCTGGACTTTTAGAATTTTCCTAATCTCTTGGCATGCTGTGAGTCTCCAGGCTGCAACTAGGGTTAAGTCTGTCAATATCTGGTGAAACTAGGGAGATTTCATGAGTTATTTGGATTGTTAGTTGCTTTTATGGCATATATCTTTCTACATTCCATCCTAGGTTTAATGTTATCCAGGGTTCTTAGAACCAGAAAACAGCTCAATGGCCAATTTTAAGGCTAGGCATGGCTGTTGGCTGTGAGTAGATTTTATAGTTTACTAGCCTGGCGTAATTTTGGCCATGGCATGGTTCTTAGAACCAGAAAACAGGTCAATGGCCCATTTTGAGGCTAGGCGTGGCTGTTGGCTGTGAGTAGATTTTATAGTTTATTTGCCTGGCGTAACCTTGGCCATGGCATCGTTCTTAGAACCAGAAAACAGATCAATGGCCCATTTTAAGGCTAGGCGTGACTGTTGGCTGTGAGTAGATTTTAGAGTTTACTAGCCTGGTGTAATTTTGGCCATGGCATCATTCTTAGAACCAGAAAACAGCTCAACCGCCCATTTTAAGGCTAGGCGTGACTGTTGGCTGTGAGTAGATTTTAGAGTTTACTAGCCTGGCGTAATTTTGGCCATGGCATCGTTCTTAGAACCAGAAAACTGCTCAACCGCCCATTTTAAGGCTAGGCGTGGCTGTTGGCTGTGAGTAGATTTTATAGTTTACTTGCCTGGCGTAACTTTGGCCATGGCATGGTTCTTAGAACAAGAAAACAGCTCAACGGCCCATTTTAAGGCTAGGCGTGGCTGTTGGCTGTGAGTAGATTTTATAGTTTACTAGCCTGGCGTAACCTTGGCCATGGCGTGGTTCTTAGAACCAGAAAACAGCTCAACGGCCCATTCTAAGGCTAGGCGTGGCTGTTGGCTGTGAGTAGATTTTATAGTTTACTAGCCTGGCGTAACCTTGGCCATGGCGTGGTTCTCAGAACCAGAAAACAGCTCAATGGCCCATTTTAAGGCTAGGCATGGCTGTTGGCTGTGAGTAGATTTTATAGTTTACTAGCCTGGCGTAACTTTGGCCATGGCATGGTTCTTAGAACAAGAAAACAGCTCAACGGCCCATTTTAAGGCTAGGCGTGGCTGTTGGCTGTGAGTAGATTTTATAGTTTACTAGCCTGGCGTAACCTTGGCCATGGCATGGTTCTCAGAACCAGAAAACAGCTCAACGGCCCATTTTAAGGCTAGGCGTGGCTGTTGGCTGTGAGTAGATTTTAGACTTTACTAGCCTGGTGTAACTTTGGCCATGGCATGGTTCTTAGAACCAGAAAACAGCTCAACGGCCCATTTTAAGGCTAGGCATGGCTGTTGGCTGTGAGTAGATTTTAGAGTTTACTAGCCTGGCGTAACTTTGGCCATGGCATGGTTCTTAGAACCAGAAAACAGCTGAATGGCCCATTTTAAGGCTAGGCATGGCTGTTGGCTGTGAGTAGATTTTATAGTTTACTAGCCTGGCGTAACTTTGGCCATGGCATGGTTCTTAGAACCAGAAAACAGCTCAATGGCCCATTTTAAGGCTAGGCATGGCTGTTGGCTGTGAGTAGATTTTAGACTTTACTAGCCTGGTGTAACTTTGGCCATGGCATGGTTCTCAGAACCAGAAAACAGCTCAACGGCCCATTTTAAGGCTAGGCATGGCTGTTGGCTGTGAGTAGATTTTATAGTTTACTAGCCTGGCGTAACTTTGGCCATGGCATGGTTCTTGGAACCAGAAAACAGCTCAATGGCCCATTCTAAGGCTAGGCGTGGCTGTTGGCTGTGAGTAGATTTTAGACTTTACTAGCCTGGCGTAACTTTGGCCATGGCATGGTTCTTGGAACCAGAAAACAGCTCAATGGCCCATTTTAAGGCTAGGCGTGGCTGTTGGCTGTGAGTAGATTTTATAGTTTACTTGCCTGGCTTAATTTTGGCCGTGGCATGGTTCTTAGAACCAGAAAACAGCTCAATGGCCCATTTTAAGGCTAGGCGTGGCTGTTGGCTGTGAGTAGATTTTAGAGTTTACTAGCCTGGCGTAACTTTGGCCATGGCATGGGACACAACCCTGACCTGGGTGACCGAGACTCTCCAGAGATGCTGCGTCTTTTGTGCCTTCGAAAGAGACGCCGCTGCAAGTGCGCAGGAGAGGGGGGGGAGCCCCTCTCCCATCTGCGCTTCCGCAGCTGAAGACTTCATTCCTTGACGGGACGGGCGGCCTCTCGCATCCTAAGGTAATTCTAGTGGAGACTTAGAAGTTGTGTGAGGTGGGGTGCTAATGAATACACTTATTTTAGGGTAGTAAGGATAGCACCGTTGGTAGTTTTAATTCTTAAATGTTTTTTTTGGGGAGTAAAACTATGCTTAGGAGTAAAAAAAAAAGCAAAAAATGTGGGGGACTAGCATCTTCAATGAACTAAAGGCAAAAGTTAACTAAAATTGCCATGTCTTTGGGAACAGGAGAAAAATCTGCTCTGAAGTTTATTCTCAAGGGCCCAACATTCCTATTCTTTGTATCTTGCTTTTTCACTGATGGGATAAAAGCTCCTTTGTGAAATTGTTGAATTACTTTTCTAGTCTTTGAGCACCAGGTGGACATTTGCTGATGTTGAGTTTTCATTTATTTCAGAGGGACTCACTGAGTAAAATCAGTCAAAACTGAAGACGTCAAAGGTAGGACATTGGTTTAATTAATTATCCAGTGCTGCATTTAGCCAAGAAGCCTGGCAGGTACTATTGGCAACATGAGATTTGTTATGGCAAAAACCACCTATGAATAATGCGATAAATGTCTCTAAAACTTAGATTTCTAACTGACCCCCTGCCCTGACCCCCTGGAGGCCATTCAGTCCCTGAGTTTCCAGCGTCTGGCGTCCAGACTGAATGAGCCTGGTAGTGGGCCTCTGCCTGTCTCATTCAACCCCCCCCTGCACACACACACTGGAGACTCACACTGAATGGCCTTCCGGGGGTCCCACTGGGTGACCCTTCCCAGTCCCTGAGTGAGCAGTGAGGGCGAATCAGCCTGGAGGAGTCAAGAGCGCTCAGCTGCATTGCCTCCTCCAGACCCTGAGGACCCCCCAGTACTCCGACTGGAAGGGAATCCTTTCGGACCCCCTTCACTCCCTTAGGAAGAACGCCAGTACCAGCCAGACTTCTTAGTCCTGAAAGTAAACCTGGTGATGCATTTTAATGCGATGCCGTATGCAATGCAGGACAGGATTTGTGGCTGAGGTTTGAAATGAGTTGTCTCTGGTGCTCTCTCAGCTTGGTCTTCTTGCAGATGTTTCATTGAAGGACAAGTGAAGTGCTAGGAGGGAAAGAATTTGCTCTCCACTTGCATTTTAGTGGCTTGTTGTTTCAGTGTTGGTGGAAGTAGTCTTGGAGGTTCTTTGGTTGAGCTATTTATTTACTGCATTGATCTGTGAATCTTGGATCAATTTCTTTGCTTTTGGACTTGTTGATTGTCTCTTGTGGAAGGATTATAGACAGTGTTGCGTGATGGCTAATTTGAAAGAGTTGCTGGACTTTTAGAATTTTCCTAATGTCTTGGCATGCTGTGAGTCTCCAGACTGAAACTCTGGTTAAGTCTGTTAATATCTGGTGAAACTAGGGAGATTTCATGAGTTATTTGGATTGCTAGTTGGTCTTATCGCATATATCTTTCAACTTTTCATCCTAGGTTTAATGTCATCCATGGTTCTTAGAACCAGAAAACAGCTCAATGGCCCATTCTAAGGCTAGGCACGGCTGTTGGCTGTGAGTAGATTTTAGAGATTTCTTGCCTGGTGTAACTTTGGCCATGGCATCGTTCTTAGAACCAGAAAACAGATCAATGGCCCATTTTAAGGCTAGGCGTGGCTGTTGGCTGTGAGTAGATTTTAGAGATTTCTTGCCTGGCGTAATTTTGGCCATGGCATCGTTCTTAGAACCAGAAAACAGATCAATGGCCCATTTTAAGGCTAGGCGTGGCTGTTGGCTGTGAGTAGATTTTATAGTTCACTAGCCTGGCGTAACCTTGGCCATGGCATGGTTCTTAGAACCAGAAAACAGCTCAATGGCCCATTTTAAGGCTAGGCGTGGCTGTTGGCTGTGAGTAGATTTTATAGTTTACTAGCCTGGCGTAACCTTGGCCATGGCATGGTTCTTGGAACCAGAAAACAGCTCAATGGCCCATTCTAAGGCTAGGCGTGGCTGTTGGCTGTGAGTAGATTTTAGACTTTACTAGCCTGGCGTAACTTTGGCCATGGCATGGTTCTTGGAACCAGAAAACAGCTCAATGGCCCATTCTAAGGCTAGGCGTGGCTGTTGGCTGTGAGTAGATTTTATAGTTTACTAGCCTGGCGTAACCTTGGCCATGGCATGGTTCTTAGAACCAGAAAACAGCTCAATGGCCCATTCTAAGGCTAGGCGTGGCTGTTGGCTGTGAGTAGATTTTATAGTTTACTAGCCTGGCGTAACCTTGGCCATGGCATGGTTCTTGGAACCAGAAAACAGCTCAATGGCCCATTCTAAGGCTAGGCGTGGCTGTTGGCTGTGAGTAGATTTTAGAGTTTACTAGCCTGGCGTAACTTTGGCCATGGCATGGTTCTTGGAACCAGAAAACAGCTCAATGGCCCATTCTAAGGCTAGGTGTGGCTGTTGGCTGTGAGTAGATTTTAGAGATTTCTTGCCTGGCGTAACTTTGGCCATGGCATGGTTCTTAGAACCAGAAAACAGCTCAATGGCCCATTTTAAGGCTAGGCGTGGCTGTTGGCTGTGAGTAGATTTTAGAGATTTCTTGCCTGGCGTAATTTTGGCCATGGCATCGTTCTTAGAACCAGAAAACAGCTCAATGGCCCATTTTAAGGCTAGGCGTGGCTGTTGGCTGTGAGTAGATTTTATAGTTTACTAGCCTGGCGTAACCTTGGCCATGGCATGGTTCTTAGAACCAGAAAACAGCTCAATGGCCCATTCTAAGGCTAGGCGTGGCTGTTGGCTGTGAGTAGATTTTATAGTTTACTAGCCTGGCGTAACCTTGGCCATGGCATGGTTCTTGGAACCAGAAAACAGCTCAATGGCCCATTCTAAGGTTAGGCGTGGCTGTTGGCTGTGAGTAGATTTTAGACTTTACTAGCCTGGCGTAACTTTGGCCATGGCATGGTTCTTGGAACCAGAAAACAGCTCAATGGCCCATTCTAAGGCTAGGCGTGGCTGTTGGCTGTGAGTAGATTTTATAGTTTACTAGCCTGGCGTAACCTTGGCCATGGCATGGTTCTTGTAACCAGAAAACAGCTCAATTGCCCATTCTAAGGCTAGTCGTGGCTGTTGGCTGTGAGTAGATTTTAGAGTTTACTAGCCTGGCGTAACTTTGGCCATGGCATGGTTCTTGGAACCAGAAAACAGCTCAATGGCCCATTCTAAGGCTAGGCGTGGCTGTTGGCTGTGAGTAGATTTTATAGTTTACTAGCCTGGCGTAACTTTGGCCATGGCATGGTTCTTAGAACCAGAAAACAGCTCAATGGCCCATTTTAAGGCTAGGCGTGGCTGTTGGCTGTGAGTAGATTTTAGAGATTTCTTGCCTGGCGTAATTTTGGCCATGGCATCGTTCTTAGAACCAGAAAACAGATCAATGGCCCATTTTAAGGCTAGGCGTGGCTGTTGGCTGTGAGTAGATTTTATAGTTTACTAGCCTGGCGTAACCTTGGCCATGGCATGGTTCTTAGAACCAGAAAACAGCTCAATGGCCCATTCTAAGGCTAGGCGTGGCTGTTGGCTGTGAGTAGATTTTATAGTTTACTAGCCTGGCGTAACCTTGGCCATGGCATGGTTCTTGGAACCAGAAAACAGCTCAATGGCCCATTCTAAGGCTAGGCATGGCTGTTGGCTGTGAGTAGATTTTATAGTTTACTAGCCTGGCTTAATTTTGGCCATGGCATGGTTCTTAGAACCAGAAAACAGCTCAATGGCCCATTTTAAGGCTAGGCGTGGCTGTTGGCTGTGAGTAGATTTTAGAGTTTACTAGCCTGGCGTAACTTTGGCCATGGCATGGTTCTTGGAACCAGAAAACAGCTCAATGGCCCATTCTAAGGCTAGGCGTGGCTGTTGGCTGTGAGTAGATTTTAGACTTTACTAGCCTGGCGTAACTTTGGCCATGGCATGGTTCTTGGAACCAGAAAACAGCTCAATGGCCCATTCTAAGGCTAGGCGTGGCTGTTGGCTGTGAGTAGATTTTAGACTTTACTAGCCTAGCGTAACTTTGGCCATGGCATGGTTCTTGGAACCAGAAAACAGCTCAATGGCCCATTTTAAGGCTAGGCGTGGCTGTTGGCTGTGAGTAGATTTTATAGTTTACTTGCCTGGCTTAATTTTGGCCATGGCATGGTTCTTAGAACCAGAAAACAGCTCAATGGCCCATTTTAAGGCTAGGCGTGGCTGTTGGCTGTGAGTAGATTTTATAGTTTACTTGCCTGGCTTAATTTTGGCCATGGCATGGTTCTTAGAACCAGAAAACAGCTCAACGGCCCATTTTAAGGCTAGGCGTGGCTGTTGGCTGTGAGTAGATTTTATAGTTTACTAGCCTGGCGTAACTTTGGCCATGGCATGGTTCTTGGAACCAGAAAACAGCTCAATGGCCCATTCTAAGGCTAGGCATGGCTGTTGGCTGTGAGTAGATTTTATAGTTTACTAGCCTGGCTTAATTTTGGCCATGGCATGGTTCTTAGAACCAGAAAACAGCTCAATGGCCCATTCTAAGGCTAGGCGTGGCTGTTGGCTGTGAGTAGATTTTAGACTTTACTAGCCTGGCGTAACTTTGGCCATGGCATGGTTCTTGGAACCAGAAAACAGCTCAATGGCCCATTCTAAGGCTAGGCGTGGCTGTTGGCTGTGAGTAGATTTTAGACTTTACTAGCCTGGCGTAACTTTGGCCATGGCATGGTTCTTGGAACCAGAAAACAGCTCAATGGCCCATTCTAAGGCTAGGCGTGGCTGTTGGCTGTGAGTAGATTTTAGACTTTACTAGCCTGGCGTAACTTTGGCCATGGCATGGTTCTTGGAACCAGAAAACAGCTCAATGGCCCATTTTAAGGCTAGGCGTGGCTGTTGGCTGTGAGTAGATTTTATAGTTTACTTGCCTGGCTTAATTTTGGCCATGGCATGGTTCTTAGAACCAGAAAACAGCTCAATGGCCCATTTTAAGGCTAGGCGTGGCTGTTGGCTGTGAGTAGATTTTATAGTTTACTTGCCTGGCTTAATTTTGGCCATGGCATGGTTCTTAGAACCAGAAAACAGCTCAACGGCCCATTTTAAGGCTAGGCGTGGCTGTTGGCTGTGAGTAGATTTTATAGTTTACTAGCCTGGCGTAACTTTGGCCATGGCATGGTTCTTGGAACCAGAAAACAGCTCAATGGCCCATTCTAAGGCTAGGCATGGCTGTTGGCTGTGAGTAGATTTTATAGTTTACTAGCCTGGCTTAATTTTGGCCATGGCATGGTTCTTAGAACCAGAAAACAGCTCAATGGCCCATTCTAAGGCTAGGCGTGGCTGTTGGCTGTGAGTAGATTTTAGAGTTTACTAGCCTGGCGTAACTTTGGCCATGGCATGGTTCTTGGAACCAGAAAACAGCTCAATGGCCCATTCTAAGGCTAGGCGTGGCTGTTGGCTGTGAGTAGATTTTAGACTTTACTAGCCTGGCGTAACTTTGGCCATGGCATGGTTCTTGGAACCAGAAAACAGCTCAATGGCCCATTCTAAGGCTAGGCGTGGCTGTTGGCTGTGAGTAGATTTTAGACTTTACTAGCCTAGCGTAACTTTGGCCATGGCATGGTTCTTGGAACCAGAAAACAGCTCAATGGCCCATTTTAAGGCTAGGCGTGGCTGTTGGCTGTGAGTAGATTTTATAGTTTACTTGCCTGGCTTAATTTTGGCCATGGCATGGTTCTTAGAACCAGAAAACAGCTCAATGGCCCATTTTAAGGCTAGGCGTGGCTGTTGGCTGTGAGTAGATTTTATAGTTTACTTGCCTGGCTTAATTTTGGCCATGGCATGGTTCTTAGAACCAGAAAACAGCTCAACGGCCCATTTTAAGGCTAGGCGTGGCTGTTGGCTGTGAGTAGATTTTATAGTTTACTAGCCTGGCGTAACTTTGGCCATGGCATGGTTCTTGGAACCAGAAAACAGCTCAATGGCCCATTCTAAGGCTAGGCATGGCTGTTGGCTGTGAGTAGATTTTATAGTTTACTAGCCTGGCTTAATTTTGGCCATGGCATGGTTCTTAGAACCAGAAAACAGCTCAATGGCCCATTCTAAGGCTAGGCGTGGCTGTTGGCTGTGAGTAGATTTTAGACTTTACTAGCCTGGCGTAACTTTGGCCATGGCATGGTTCTTGGAACCAGAAAACAGCTCAATGGCCCATTCTAAGGCTAGGCGTGGCTGTTGGCTGTGAGTAGATTTTAGACTTTACTAGCCTGGCGTAACTTTGGCCATGGCATGGTTCTTGGAACCAGAAAACAGCTCAATGGCCCATTCTAAGGCTAGGCGTGGCTGTTGGCTGTGAGTAGATTTTAGACTTTACTAGCCTGGCGTAACTTTGGCCATGGCATGGTTCTTGGAACCAGAAAACAGCTCAATGGCCCATTTTAAGGCTAGGCGTGGCTGTTGGCTGTGAGTAGATTTTATAGTTTACTTGCCTGGCTTAATTTTGGCCATGGCATGGTTCTTAGAACCAGAAAACAGCTCAATGGCCCATTTTAAGGCTAGGCGTGGCTGTTGGCTGTGAGTAGATTTTATAGTTTACTTGCCTGGCTTAATTTTGGCCATGGCATGGTTCTTAGAACCAGAAAACAGCTCAATGGCCCATTTTAAGGCTAGGCGTGGCTGTTGGCTGTGAGTAGATTTTATAGTTTACTTGCCTGGCGTAACCTTGGCCATGGCATGGTTCTTGGAACCAGAAAACAGCTCAATGGCCCATTCTAAGGCTAGGCGTGGCTGTTGGCTGTGAGTAGATTTTAGACTTTACTAGCCTGGCGTAACTTTGGCCATGGCATGGTTCTTGGAACCAGAAAACAGCTCAATGGCCCATTCTAAGGCTAGGCGTGGCTGTTGGCTGTGAGTAGATTTTATAGTTTACTAGCCTGGCGTAACCTTGGCCATGGCATGGTTCTTAGAACCAGAAAACAGCTCAATGGCCCATTCTAAGGCTAGGCGTGGCTGTTGGCTGTGAGTAGATTTTATAGTTTACTAGCCTGGCGTAACCTTGGCCATGGCATGGTTCTTGGAACCAGAAAACAGCTCAATGGCCCATTCTAAGGCTAGGCGTGGCTGTTGGCTGTGAGTAGATTTTAGACTTTACTAGCCTGGCGTAACTTTGGCCATGGCATGGTTCTTGGAACCAGAAAACAGCTCAATGGCCCATTCTAAGGCTAGGCGTGGCTGTTGGCTGTGAGTAGATTTTAGAGATTTCTTGCCTGGTGTAACTTTGGCCATGGCATCGTTCTTAGAACCAGAAAACAGATCAATGGCCCATTTTAAGGCTAGGCGTGGCTGTTGGCTGTGAGTAGATTTTAGAGATTTCTTGCCTGGCGTAATTTTGGCCATGGCATCGTTCTTAGAACCAGAAAACAGATCAATGGCCCATTTTAAGGCTAGGCGTGGCTGTTGGCTGTGAGTAGATTTTATAGTTTACTAGCCTGGCGTAACCTTGGCCATGGCATGGTTCTTAGAACCAGAAAACAGCTCAATGGCCCATTCTAAGGCTAGGCATGGCTGTTGGCTGTGAGTAGATTTTATAGTTTACTAGCCTGGCGTAACCTTGGCCATGGCATGGTTCTTGGAACCAGAAAACAGCTCAATGGCCCATTCTAAGGTTAGGCGTGGCTGTTGGCTGTGAGTAGATTTTAGACTTTACTAGCCTGGCGTAACTTTGGCCATGGCATGGTTCTTGGAACCAGAAAACAGCTCAATGGCCCATTCTAAGGCTAGGCGTGGCTGTTGGCTGTGAGTAGATTTTATAGTTTACTAGCCTGGCGTAACCTTGGCCATGGCATGGTTCTTGTAACCAGAAAACAGCTCAATTGCCCATTCTAAGGCTAGTCGTGGCTGTTGGCTGTGAGTAGATTTTAGAGTTTACTAGCCTGGCGTAACTTTGGCCATGGCATGGTTCTTGGAACCAGAAAACAGCTCAATGGCCCATTCTAAGGCTAGGCGTGGCTGTTGGCTGTGAGTAGATTTTATAGTTTACTAGCCTGGCGTAACTTTGGCCATGGCATGGTTCTTAGAACCAGAAAACAGCTCAATGGCCCATTTTAAGGCTAGGCGTGGCTGTTGGCTGTGAGTAGATTTTAGAGATTTCTTGCCTGGCGTAATTTTGGCCATGGCATCGTTCTTAGAACCAGAAAACAGATCAATGGCCCATTTTAAGGCTAGGCGTGGCTGTTGGCTGTGAGTAGATTTTATAGTTTACTAGCCTGGCGTAACCTTGGCCATGGCATGGTTCTTAGAACCAGAAAACAGCTCAATGGCCCATTCTAAGGCTAGGCGTGGCTGTTGGCTGTGAGTAGATTTTATAGTTTACTAGCCTGGCGTAACCTTGGCCATGGCATGGTTCTTGGAACCAGAAAACAGCTCAATGGCCCATTCTAAGGCTAGGCATGGCTGTTGGCTGTGAGTAGATTTTATAGTTTACTAGCCTGGCTTAATTTTGGCCATGGCATGGTTCTTAGAACCAGAAAACAGCTCAATGGCCCATTCTAAGGCTAGGCGTGGCTGTTGGCTGTGAGTAGATTTTAGAGTTTACTAGCCTGGCGTAACTTTGGCCATGGCATGGTTCTTGGAACCAGAAAACAGCTCAATGGCCCATTCTAAGGCTAGGCGTGGCTGTTGGCTGTGAGTAGATTTTAGACTTTACTAGCCTGGCGTAACTTTGGCCATGGCATGGTTCTTGGAACCAGAAAACAGCTCAATGGCCCATTCTAAGGCTAGGCGTGGCTGTTGGCTGTGAGTAGATTTTAGACTTTACTAGCCTAGCGTAACTTTGGCCATGGCATGGTTCTTGGAACCAGAAAACAGCTCAATGGCCCATTTTAAGGCTAGGCGTGGCTGTTGGCTGTGAGTAGATTTTATAGTTTACTTGCCTGGCTTAATTTTGGCCATGGCATGGTTCTTAGAACCAGAAAACAGCTCAATGGCCCATTTTAAGGCTAGGCGTGGCTGTTGGCTGTGAGTAGATTTTATAGTTTACTTGCCTGGCTTAATTTTGGCCATGGCATGGTTCTTAGAACCAGAAAACAGCTCAACGGCCCATTTTAAGGCTAGGCGTGGCTGTTGGCTGTGAGTAGATTTTATAGTTTACTAGCCTGGCGTAACTTTGGCCATGGCATGGTTCTTGGAACCAGAAAACAGCTCAATGGCCCATTCTAAGGCTAGGCATGGCTGTTGGCTGTGAGTAGATTTTATAGTTTACTAGCCTGGCTTAATTTTGGCCATGGCATGGTTCTTAGAACCAGAAAACAGCTCAATGGCCCATTCTAAGGCTAGGCGTGGCTGTTGGCTGTGAGTAGATTTTAGACTTTACTAGCCTGGCGTAACTTTGGCCATGGCATGGTTCTTGGAACCAGAAAACAGCTCAATGGCCCATTCTAAGGCTAGGCGTGGCTGTTGGCTGTGAGTAGATTTTAGACTTTACTAGCCTGGCGTAACCTTGGCCATGGCATGGTTCTTGGAACCAGAAAACAGCTCAATGGCCCATTCTAAGGCTAGGCGTGGCTGTTGGCTGTGAGTAGATTTTAGACTTTACTAGCCTGGCGTAACTTTGGCCATGGCATGGTTCTTGGAACCAGAAAACAGCTCAATGGCCCATTTTAAGGCTAGGCGTGGCTGTTGGCTGTGAGTAGATTTTATAGTTTACTTGCCTGGCTTAATTTGGCCATGGCATGGTTCTTAGAACCAGAAAACAGCTCAATGGCCCATTTAAGGCTAGGCGTGGCTGTTGGCTGTGAGTAGATTTTATAGTTTACTTGCCTGGCTTAATTTTGGCCATGGCATGGTTCTTAGAACCAGAAAACAGCTCAACGGCCCATTTTAAGGCTAGGCGTGGCTGTTGGCTGTGAGTAGATTTTATAGTTTACTAGCCTGGCGTAACTTTGGCCATGGCATGGTTCTTGGAACCAGAAAACAGCTCAATGGCCCATTCTAAGGCTAGGCATGGCTGTTGGCTGTGAGTAGATTTTATAGTTTACTAGCCTGGCTTAATTTGGCCATGGCATGGTTCTTAGAACCAGAAAACAGCTCAATGGCCCATTCTAAGGCTAGGCGTGGCTGTTGGCTGTGAGTAGATTTTAGACTTTACTAGCCTGGCGTAACTTTGGCCATGGCATGGTTCTTGGAACCAGAAAACAGCTCAATGGCCCATTCTAAGGCTAGGCGTGGCTGTTGGCTGTGAGTAGATTTTAGAGTTTACTAGCCTGGCGTAACTTTGGCCATGGCATGGTTCTTGGAACCAGAAAACAGCTCAATGGCCCATTCTAAGGCTAGGCGTGGCTGTTGGCTGTGAGTAGATTTTAGACTTTACTAGCCTAGCGTAACTTTGGCCATGGCATGGTTCTTGGAACCAGAAAACAGCTCAATGGCCCATTTAAGGCTAGGCGTGGCTGTTGGCTGTGAGTAGATTTTATAGTTTACTTGCCTGGCTTAATTTTGGCCATGGCATGGTTCTTAGAACCAGAAAACAGCTCAATGGCCCATTTTAAGGCTAGGCGTGGCTGTTGGCTGTGAGTAGATTTTATAGTTTACTTGCCTGGCTTAATTTTGGCCATGGCATGGTTCTTAGAACCAGAAAACAGCTCAATGGCCCATTTTAAGGCTAGGCGTGGCTGTTGGCTGTGAGTAGATTTTATAGTTTACTAGCCTGGCGTAACTTTGGCCATGGCATGGTTCTTGGAACCAGAAAACAGCTCAATGGCCCATTCTAAGGCTAGGCATGGCTGTTGGCTGTGAGTAGATTTTATAGTTTACTAGCCTGGCTTAACTTTGGCCATGGCATGGTTCTTAGAACCAGAAAACAGCTCAATGGCCCATTCTAAGGCTAGGCGTGGCTGTTGGCTGTGAGTAGATTTTAGACTTTACTAGCCTGGCGTAACTTTGGCCATGGCATGGTTCTTGGAACCAGAAAACAGCTCAATGGCCCATTCTAAGGCTAGGCGTGGCTGTTGGCTGTGAGTAGATTTTAGACTTTACTAGCCTGGCGTAACTTTGGCCATGGCATGGTTCTTGGAACCAGAAAACAGCTCAATGGCCCATTCTAAGGCTAGGCGTGGCTGTTGGCTGTGAGTAGATTTTAGACTTTACTAGCCTGTCGTAACTTTGGCCATGGCATGGTTCTTGGAACCAGAAAACAGCTCAATGGCCCATTTTAAGGCTAGGCGTGGCTGTTGGCTGTGAGTAGATTTTATAGTTTA